>NC_053495.1:895066-1120066 GCF_905171775.1 Rana temporaria | reverse complement strand
CTGTCGTGTCACAGCGGGGGACGATTTCCTCCCACTTCCTGTCGTGTCACAGCAGGGGACGATTTCCTCCCACTTCCTGTCGTGTCACAGCGGGGGACGATTTCCTCCCACTTCCTGTCGTGTCACAGCAGGGGACGATTTCCTCCCACTTCCTGTCGTGTCACAGCAGGGGACGATTTCCTCCCACTTCCTGTCGTGTCACAGCGGGGGACATGCATGGCAAAAAATAACTTGATGGGGGTATTAAATCTGAACTCTGGGAACATAAATCGTGTCTCCGCCCCCTGCTGTCTTATTTTTTTATTTTTTTGTGTAATGGGTGGAGCCTGCTGGTCCCTCCCACAGATCTGTTCTCTCATTTTGTGCAGCGGGACCGGTCTTGTCTCCGCCCCCCCCCCCCCATCCTGTAATAGGTGGAGCCTGCTGGGCCCCTCCCCACTGCCCAGCTCTCTGCACAGGTGTAGTGATGATGTCACAGTAACATCCGGGTATGAAATGATGTGTAACGATTGAGATCTTCTGAGGATCATGTTTATCTTTTATTATTATTCCCGGAGTTCAGCTTTAACCCTTTCCTCTCCTCTCCAGAATTATAATAAGTTGTATCTTTTGGTGTCATTCAATGTCTATAATATAATGTGATCCGTCAGGGGCTCTATGATGTCATGTGATTTGTCATCAGGGGCTCTATGACTTCATCAGGGGCTCTATGACATCATCAGGGGCTCTATGACGTACTATGATGTCATCGGGGGCTCATTATGTGACGGAGATTTTCATTGGTCCTCGCTGTACATATATCTATGACCGGTACGTTCTACTTAAAGGGAAACTTTCTGAATAATACAAAGAGTGCTGCAGCAGTTCACGGATGCGATCTGTTCCTGCCGATCCTCAGTGGGTGGAGTTTTGTTACAATGTGATATGAAATGAACCTCTCGTGTGTTTTGACGATCTGCCGCATTCCGGCGCAATCGCCCCTCCCCCTCCCCTCCCCCGGTGTATCTGTCCTCCCCTCCCCCGGTGTCTCTGCCCTCCCCCTCCCCCTCTGTCCTCCTCTGCAGGGTCAGAAATCCGCAGCGCCCAAAACGTCTCCATTTTTAATTCATTGACCTTCTGAATGTAAAAAGCAGAAGCGGTTCCTGCGTTGTTCCCGCCCCCTCCCCTCCCCTCCCCCTTCCTTTGTGGCGGATTTCACTTCCAGGATACAAAGCCGGGGGGGGAAGTGATGATGCCGAGGAGTCGGGGTGCAGTGCGGGCCGCACCACAGAAAGTTAAAGGGGGCGTACTTATATATAAAAATGGCTTAGGTGTTTATTCATTGAAACGGCATGAGCTCGGGGGAAATTCTAATGCAGATCGAATGTTATTTATTGAAAAAAAATGTGAATGGCTGAAAATACCACAATATGGCCACAGCATCGTAGGAAATGCGTGTTCCTCGGCTCCTTCTAGTGGCTGAGATCGATTATTCCCATTCACTGCCCTTTTCTAAGTGTAAATAAATGATTTGTACTTTTTAATAATCCTGCACTCTGCAAATTTTTCACTTTTCACAAGGGGCCAGATTCAGTAAGAATTGCGTTTTTTTTTTTTTACGGAGGTGCAGGGCAACGATTTTGCCCTGCACCCCCGCAATTTTTTTTCGCTGCCCTCGATTCACTGAGCAGAAGCTCCGTAAATTGTGCGGGCGCACCGGCAAAATGCCTGGTGCAACATCACGCAATTTAAATGATCCCGTAGGGGGCGGGAATCATTTAAATTAGGCGCGTTCCCGCGCCGATCGTAGAGTGCATGCTCCGTCGGGAAACTTTCCCGACGTGCATTGCGGCAAATGACGTCGTAAGGACGTCATTTGCTTCAAAGTGAACGTGAATGGCGTCCAGCGCCATTCACGATTCACTTACGCAAACTACGAAAAATTCAAATTTCGCGACGCGGGAACGACGGGTATACGTAACATGGGCTGCCCCTGCTAATACCGCCGTACGTAAATTGCGTACGCAGGGCTCGCGCAACGTAGTGAATCGGCGTTAGTATGCAATTTGCATACTATACGCAGAGCACAACGGGAACGCCACCTAGCGGCCATCGCAAGAATGCAGCCTAAAATTTGCGGGCATAAGAGCCTTATGCCACGCATATCTTAGGCTGCAGTCGGCGTAACGAGGTTCCTGAATCAGGAGCATTCGTTACGCCGGAGCAAGTAAGCAATTGCGCTGCGTAACTATGGTTACACAGGCGCAATTGCTTCTTGAATCCAGCCCATTGTTTGTTATCCATTAAAAAAAATAATTGGCAGAAATACTGCATTATGGCCACTAGATGGAGCAGAGGAACTTATTTTCTATGATACTTGTGCCATCTAATGGCCATAATGTGTTTTTTGTTTCCCATATTCCCAACCTTTTTTTCCATGAATAACATTCGATCTGCAGAGAGTATGGCCAGAGAACATTCCGTTTGCCCCATTTCCACAGAATACGTTTACTTTCAGTTTCAATGGATAAATAACGATGCAAATATCTTAACGGCTCAATACAGAATATTTATAGCCTCGGGGATATAGGCGGGTCCCTTCAGGTGAGTGGACATTGGCAAGATTTTCAGGACACGCCCCCTGGGAAGATTTTTTAGTTTTTTTTTTTTATAAAGACACCCCAAAGTTTATATATCAGGGCGAAAAAATACAAAGAAGATCTTTGCTATACTGGGGTACATGTAATATCCCCCCCTCCCCCCAAAAAACCACCCGATCCTGTCAGAAATCCAGTGAGCTCCCACTAACTGCCTGTAGTGAGGTGACAACGCTGCCTCTGCTACACAGGGGGGAGGGGTTATGGAGATGAAGGGGGGGTGTTTTGTAGTCCAGCAGAAGAGAGCCTGACAACAACACAGCTTTAGAAGTTTAGTGCAGCAGAGGCAACGCTGATTCCCGGACGAGCCCCCCACTGATTCCCGCACGAGCCCCCCACTGATTCCCGGACGAGCCCCCCACTGATTCCCGGACGAGCCCCCCACTGATTCCCAGGCGTGCCCCCCACTGATTCCCAGGCGTGCCCCCCACTGATTCCCGGACGAGCCCCCACTGATTCCCTGGACGGGCCCCCACTGATTCCCGGACGAGCCCCCACTGATTCCCGGACGAGCCCCCGCTGAATCCCGGACGGGCCCCCGCTGAATCCCGGACGGGCCCCCGCTGAATCCCGGACGGGCCCCCGCTGAATCCCGGACGAGCCCCCCTCTGATTCCCGGACGAGCCCCCCTCTGATTCCCGGACGAGCCCCCCTCTGATTCCCGGACGAGCCCCCCTCTGATTCCCGGACGAGCCCCCCGCTGATTCCCGGACGAGCCCCCCTCTGATTCCCGGACGAGCCCCCCTCTGATTCCCGGACGAGCCCCCCTCTGATTCCCGGACGAGCCCCCCTCTGATTCCCGGACGAGCCCCCCGCTGATTCCCGGACGAGCCCCCCTCTGATTCCCGGACGAGCCCCCCTCTGATTCCCGGACGAGCCCCCCTCTGATTCCCGGACGAGCCCCCCACTGATTCCCGGACGAGCCCCCACTTGTTTTTTTCCATATGTCTTTTAGCTTACTTTGTAGTAAAGCAAGGAAGCGGGATACCCCCCAGTAGTATATTAAAAGGGTTCAGAAGGCAGAAGGTGGATTCTCTCTTTAAAGGGGAGCTCCACCCTAAAAATAAAAAATACATAGACACGCCCCTTAAAATACATAAAAAAAACATTTGAAATGGCTGTTGCTAGGCAGATCGTCCTAATCTGCAACTTCCAATTCCGCAGTTGTCTTCATTCTTCTTCTCCTCGCGTTGTCTTCTGGGGCATGGGGCGCGATGTCTTCTGGGACATGTGTGTCCCAAAAGACGGCTGTGTGACTCTCGAATGCGCAGTAGGAAACGGGCAGTGAGGCCACAAGGCTCCACTGCCTGTTTCTCTTAGTGAGGATGGCGGCGCCGGCACCTGATCCTAAGGACGGATCGGCCTTGAGGGGGGGCCAACATTGCGGAACGCCCAGGTCAGGTAAGTGTCCTTTTTAAAAAGTCAGCAGCTACAGGTCCCAGAAGACAGCGCGCCCAAATTTCCCAGAAGACAACGCGAGGAGGAGAAGGCTGAAGAGTACTGCGGAGTAGGAAGTGGCAGATTAGGACGATCTGCCTAGCAACAGCCATTTCAATTTTTTTTAAGGAAAGTGTCTATGTATTTTTTTTTTTTTTTTTATAGGGTGGACCTAAAGAGAGACTCCACCTTCGGCCTTTAGAACCCCTTTAATATAATACGGGGGGGGGGGGGGGTCCCGCTTGCTTGCTTTACCACAAAGTAACCTAAAAGACATAGAAATGAACAATTGGGGGCTCGTCCGGGATTCAGCGCTGCCTCTGCTGCACTGAACTCCTAAGCGGTGTTGTTGTCAGGCTCTCTTGTAGCTGCTGGAACGCCGCTTTAAGGTAAAAAGTAGCCCCCCTGATACTTACCCGAGCTCCCTCTCGATCCAGCAATATGGTACGAGAGCCACAAAGTCCAGGGACTCTCCCTCCTCGATTGGCTGAGACGCAGCAGTGGGCGCCATTGGCTCCTCCTACTGCTGCCGCCGCCAAAGTCAGTGAGCCAGTGAGGATAGACAGGGGGTGGGGCCAAGCCGCGGCTCCGTGTCTGAATGGGGACAAAGAGCAAACGGCTCAGCTTGGGTGTCCCCATAGTAAGCTGCTGGCTGTGGGGGCACTCAGCAAGAGGGAGGGGCTAGGAGCGCCGGTGGGGGACCTGAGAAGAGGAGGATCTGGGCAGAGCAGGTAAGTATGACATGTTTGTTATTTTAAAACAAAAAAATAAATAAAAATATATAAGACTTTATCACTTTAAGGTGCTTTTACTGAACAATAACGCTGTAAATAAAAACTATTTACAATTGTAGGAAAATAATAATAATATAAGATATACGGAGTATTACAAATAGACACACGTGCACAAGCTATCTAACCTTCATAGTAAATGATCATTGACACTAAAAAGTCACTTACCTCGGGTCGTAGGTCACGATTTCCGGACGGGGCGTCTTTGTAGTGTAGATTTAGTGTTCTCCTCAAGTGAAGTTCCTTCTTCGGTCTTGTGAAGTCCCCCCCCCCCTATTTTCTTCTCGTTATGGAGTCCCCCCCCCCCCCCCCCTATTTTCTTCTCGTTATGGAGCCCCCCCTATTTTCTTCTCGTTATGGAGTCCCCCCCCCCCTATTTTCTTCTCGTTATGGAGCCCCACCCCCCTTCAGCTCATGCCGCTGGCCTTTTATTTAGAAAGTGTGTAGCCATTGCCACATGTATCCCTTTACTTCTTCATTAGTTTCTATCACAGAAGCATTTTACAGCTCAAACTCTAGATGGCGCTGTTGTATCACACATGCCACAGGTCAGATATATGAAAAGGCCAAGCGATTGTCTTTTATTGACATAACCGGGATGCAGTGTTTGACCAGAACTCCCCTAAAAAACAATACAAGCAGCTGAAATGTGTACACGCCCATCAAATCATTTACATATACAGCGGAACCTCGGATTATGAGGATAACCCGTTCCAGGAGAACGCTTGTAATCCAAAGCACTCGCATATCAAAGCGAGTTTCCCCATTGAAGTCAATGGAAAGGAAAATCATTCGTTCTGCATTGACTTCAATGGCATGTAATACCGCATGTGGCCAGAGGTGAAGGGGGGCGCCGGAAGCCTTGGAAACGTCCGGAAAGGCCACTTCGTCTGAGTATTTCCACGTCTTTCCAAGCATTTCCGAACGGCGCCGATCAGCTGTGATGGACGTCGTTCGGCTCCGGCGCCCCCCGCACCTCAGTCCAAATGCGGTACTGCAGACCCCATTAGCTTGAATTCTGTCCGTCTTTCGAGACAACACTCGCACACCGAGTCAGAATTAAAAAAATAAAAGTTGTTCGTCTTTCAAAATGCTCGCTAACCGCGTTACTCGTAAACCGAGGTTCCCCTGTCTATCTGACGCAACGCGTCGGCTCGCTACAGGAAGAGTTTACTGGATTTTTCACTATTGTTACCGACTTGCTGCATTCCATTCACTTTCATGGCACAGCACAGAGCACCACCTGCAGGCTGCATTGAGTACAGCGCGCAGAGCATTACGTGCCCCTCCTCCCGGGGGGTGGGCGGAGCTTGGGAATGCAGAGATTTCCTTTTCTATCCTTCCATGTGGTACAGAAGGGGCACCACCTGCCCAGCTCAGCCCCTCCCCCTCCATTCCCCCCACCCCCCCCAATACTTCCCTCCAACACTCGGATGTGTTTTTGACGCTGTAGCCGCCGCGGCGTTACTCGGAGCCTTCGCTTTCGCTCACCATACACACTGCTGCTATTTATCGTTTTTATTATTTTGCCTTTTTATTTTTTCTTGTGCCTAAAAATGTGGAGAAGCGAGTTGTAGAGGAACTCCGCAGAACCGGGAAGAGGAGATATATATATACATTATATACGCACACTTATCCCGCCTGTTGCTTCCTGCGCACCCCTCTGAAGGTCGTTTCACTCTTCATTTCCCTCCCACCCTCCTCTCTCCTCCAATGAGAGTTCTTCATAGGCCAATAAGGGTTCATTAATTGGGGGGTCAGCCCTAAATTTGGGAAAGCCAGATAGGCAGACTGAGGTAAATAAGGGGATCCTGGTGGTGCCTGGGCCAGCACGGGCATCTTTCGTTTGAATAAAAATGGCTGACTGGTTTGCTGTAAGGGTTTGATTTGTAGGGATAGTTAGAAATGACGGGTTCTCTTTAAAGGAGGACTCCAGTTTTAATAAAGTAATATTTGGGCATTTTCCCTTTTAGCATTGACCAGCCTCTGCAGCTTCCAGTCCCAGCGACGTTGAGAGCCTACTGCGCGTGCGTACCAATTGGTGTATTAGTAGCTGGTGTAATGGCTTCTTTCTGCATGGGCAGGGCAGCTCGGGGGTGGGGCTGAAGGGAGGTATTAACGTTGGACACCCAGGAGGTGGAGGAGAAACACCCTCCCCAGTACTGACCAGCCTCTGCAGCAGCCAATCCCAGAGACATCGAGATCCTACTGCGCGTGCGTACCAATCCGCGCATTAGTAGCTAGTGTGGTGGGGACTTCTTTCTGCATGGGCAGGGCTGAACATGGAGGCTGAAGGGAGGTATTTTTCTTAACATTGGACACCCAGGAGGTTGGGGGGGGTAACAACCCTGAACAGCCTCTGCAACGGCCAGTCCCTGCGATGTTGAGATCCTACTGCGCATGCGTACCAATCGGGGCATTCACTCACATAGTCAGCCATTGGAGTGCTTTGGAAGCTAGTGGGGTGGGGGCTTCTTTCTGCATGGGCGGGGCAAGTACTTGGGGGCGAGGCTAAAGATAAGTCTTTTATTTCAACGCCGGACACCCAGTAGGTGGGGGGAGGGGACTTTTGAATGAAAACTCCATTAAGTGTCTGAACAGCTTCTCTGGCTTGTAATACAAATCAATTCCCGGCTGTCAAAATGACAGCCGGGAATTGTTTTATACAGCAGGCAGTGTGGTGATGATAGTAGGAAGGGGAGTGGTGGCGGGGGGTGGGGAGGAGCTGGACGGGGGTGGGGTGGAGCAGGACGGGGGTGGTGGGGAGGAGCTGGACGGGGGTGGGGTGGAGCAGGACGGGGGTGGGGTGGAGCAGGACGGGGGTGGGGTGGAGCTGGACGGGGGTGGGGTGGAGCTGGACGGGGGTGGGGTGGAGCAGGACGTAGAAGATGAATCTTAGAAACTGTCGTTTTTATAGGTAAGTGAAACTCGCTTCAGAGGGGCGCACAGAGGAAGGTTTCCTGGCCAGGTTGGTTGGCGGCGGACATCCCGGGGGGGGGGGGGGGGGGGGCATGGGACTTCTCGCTGCCCTATTTTTTTAATCTCTGCTTCATAGCACCGAATTGGCCCCAGTGTGTGCAGAGACCCGCCCCCTCTTCTTAGTGCCCGCCCCCTCTTCTTAGTGCCCGCCCCCTCTTCTTAGTGCCCTCCCCCCGGTTCTTTGGAATTCCACTGCTGCCACATGTATCATACCCATCCCCCCCTTGTAAATAGTATTAAATTAATTAATTTTTAGTGACCCCCCCTCCCCCCATATACACACACCTCCCCTTTGACCCTGCGGGTGACGAGGGGGGGGGAGGGGCTCAATGTACAGAATTTTTGTTTCTCAATGGGAAATGCAAAGCTTTGTGTCTTATTTATGGCGATGATGATGATGTTCATGTTGTTCGGCTGAGAGTCTGCACATTGGTGGGTTGTAGGTGATCAATAAACTGGTAGAAGACGAAAAAAAAATCTGACTCCGCCTCCAATCATTTCTATTGATGATGTCATACATATTGTTACATTGTAAAATAATCTATTTAATTATCATTGTGCCCATGGGGTTTGGTGGGCGCTGGGCGTGGCCCCGGACCTCTTTCTGCCCAGGCTGGTGGTAGAAGATCTCAGGCTGGGCTCCAGGTAGGTACTTCTGGTAGGTGGCTGCCATTGCCCTTTGCCCTGCACATCCTGCCCCCTAGTGGAATGAAGAATAATTGGTCGGGGGAGGGGGTGTGTTGTCTCCCCCTGCTGGCCGAACTTCCCATCGCTGCCAAATGCTCCTTCCCTCTTCCAGCCGATGTCCGGACCTGACGAGTGTTACTTTGTTTCCACATCTTCATTACATTGTATACAAAATATGTTCATTCCCAGACTTAGTTGGGGTAGGCGGAACACTTTGGTGGGGGTGGGTCAGCCATGACCTGGGAACCCGCCTTCTGACCTGTGACCTCTGGGGGAGGTCCCTGTTCCAATTCCTGAGTCCTAGCCTTATTCTTCAAGGGAAAACCCTAATTATATATCTGACAAAAGTAAGTACACCCCTTGTATCATTTCATGTGACAACACTGAAGAAATGACACTTTGTATCTACAATGTTGTGTAGTGAGTGTACACGGGGGGGGGGGGGGAGTGTGTAGTGAGTGTACAGCTTGCATAACAAATAACTCAACACACAGCCATAAGAGCCCATTCACACCTAGGCGTTTTGTCGCCTGTAGTGTGAACGCCGCTGCCGCCCCGACACGCCAGAGGGATGATTTAACATTGCCCTCTATGGAGATGGTTCACATCTCCACGCCGAACGCCTGCTGCCTGAAAAAAAGTCCCGGACCTTTTTTTCAGGCGGCTTTCGGCGTTCGGCATAGGAGATGGGAACCATCTCCATAGGGGGACAATCTAGGGGCACATCTAGGCGGACAATCGCGGCGTTTTGTCGCCGCAAATCGCGGTACAAAACGCCGCTATTTGTCGCCGCAATTCGCGGGACAAAACGCCGCGATTTTGTCCGCCTAGATGTGAATGTCTAAACCACTGGCAACAAAAGTCAGGACAAAATGTCCAAATTGGGTCCCAATTAGCCATTTTCCCTCCCCCCGGTGTCATGTGACTGGTTAGTGTTACAAGGTCTCAGGTGTGATAAATTTGGTGTTATCGCTCTCACTCTCTCATACTGGTCACTGGAAGGACAACATGGCCCCTCATGGCAAAGAACTCTCTGTGGATCTGATATAAAGAATTGTGTCTCTACATAAAGATGGCCGAGGATAGAAGAAGATCGCCAAGACCCTGAGACTGATCTGCAGCCCGGGGGCCGGGACCATCCAGCGGTATAACAGGACGGGTTCCCCTCCCCCGCCTCGCCATGGTCCACCAAAGAAGTTGAGGTCACGTGATCAGCGTCATATCCAGAGGTTGTCTTTGGGAAATAGACGTATGAGTGCTGCCAACATTGCTGCAGAGGGTGGGGGAGGGGTCAGCCTGTCAGTGCTCAGACCATACGCCGCACACTGCATCAAATTGGTCCCCAGAAGGAAGCCCCTTCTAAAGATGAAGCACAAGAAAGAGCCGCAAACAGTTTGCTGAAGACAAGCAGACTAAGGACATGGATTACTGGAACCGCGTCCTGTGGTCTGATGAGACAAGATAAAGGTATTTGGTGTCAGGCGTGTGTGGGGGGGGGGGGGGGCCAGGTGAGGAGGACAAAGACAAGTGTGTCTTCCCTACAGTCAGGCATGGTGGCGGCAAAAAGGCAAGGTCTCCAACAGCCACCAGCTCTGTGATGTCATCATGGAGGAGGGGAAGAGGACTCCAGTGACAACCTGTGAAGCTCTGGGGACCTCCATGCCCACGAGGGTTAAGGCAGTGCTGGAAAATAATGGCGGCCACACAAGATATTGAAACTTTGGGGCCCAATTTGGGCATTTTCACTTAGGGGTGTGTTTACTAAGATAAACAGAAAGCAATCTTCGCTGCAATCCTCACCTGGGGTTGGGATTAAGGTTAGGGGTAATATTAGGTTTAGGGGTTATTTTAGGGTTGGGATTAAGGTTAGGGGTTTAATTTTAGGGTTGGGGTTAATATTAGGGACTAGGGTTGGGATTAAGGTTAGGGGTTATTTTTAGGGTTGGGATTAAGGTTAGGGGTAAAATTAGGGTTAGGGATAGAGGGTAATATTAGGAAATAAGGTTAGGGGTTAATTTTAGGGTTGGGGGTTAATTTTAGTGTTGGGGATAGAGGGTAATATTAGGGAATAAGGTTAGGGGGTTTATAATTAGGGTTAGGATTTATTACTATTGTTGTATTTTTATGGTTTCCACACACTTTACATTGATATATGAATCTCTATGGAGGAGTTTGAAGGTTTCATTTACGCGTTTTATATAAGAATTGTGCTATTTTTTTTTCCAGCCATCCTTAAATCTCATTGGACAGAGCTGAAAACTGGTGTCACTTATTTAAAAAAAAATCCTGAGTCTGGGTGTAGTGGGCGGGGAATCCTCAGGTTGGGTGTAGTGGGCGGGGAATCCTGAGGTTGGGTGTAGTGGGCGGGGAATCCTGAGTCTGGGTGTAGTGGGCGGGGAATCCTGAGGTTGGGTGTAGTGGGCGGGGAATCCTGAGTCTGGGTGTAGTGGGCGGGGAATCCTGAGGTTGGGTGTAGTGGGCGGGGAATCCTGAGTCTGGGTGTAGTGGGCGGGGAATCCTGAGGTTGGGTGTAGTGGGCGGGGAATCCTGAGTCTGGGTGTAGTGGGCGGGGAATCCTCAGGTTGGGTGTAGTGGGCGGGGAATCCTCAGGTTGGGTGTAGTGGGCGGGGAATCCTGAGTCTGGGTGTAGTGGGCGGGGAATCCTCAGGTTGGGTGTAGTGGGCGGGGAATCCTCAGGTTGGGTGTAGTGGGCGGGGAATCCTCAGGTTGGGTGTAGTGGGCGGGGAATCCTGAGTCTGGGTGTAGTGGGCGGGGAATCCTGAGTCTGGGTGTAGTGGGCGGGGAATCCTGAGTCTGGGTGTAGTGGGCGGGGAATTCTCAGGTTGGGTGTAGTGGGCGGGGAATCCTGAGTCTGGGTGTAGTGGGCGGGGAATCCTGAGTCTGGGTGTAGTGGGCGGGGAATCCTCAGGTTGGGTGTAGTGGGCGGGGAATCCTGAGTCTGGGTGTAGTGGGCGGGGAATCCTGAGTCTGGGTGTAGTGGGCGGGGAATCCTGAGTCTGGGTGTAGTGGGCGGGGAATCCTGAGTCTGGGTGTAGTGGGCGGGGAATCCTGAGTCTGGGTGTAGTGGGCGGGGAATCCTCAGGTTGGGTGTAATGGGCGGGGAATCCTGAGTCTGGGTGTAGTGGGCGGGGAATCCTCAGGTTGGGTGTAGTGGGCGGGGAATCCTGAGTCTGGGTGTAGTGGGCGGGGAATCCTGAGTCTGGGTGTAGTGGGCGGGGAATCCTGAGGCTGGGTGTAGTGGGCGGGGAATCCTGAGTCTGGGTGTAGTGGGCGGGGAATCCTCAGGTTGGGTGTAGTGGGCGGGGAATCCTGAGTCTGGGTGTAGTGGGCGGGGAATCCTCAGGTTGGGTGTAGTGGGCGGGGTCGCCAGTGTTTGACATTCCTCAGGCACAAGGCGGGGCTGCCCGTAGCAGGTCACGTGGGCTTAAAGAGACGTAAACAAGGCCTAGGAGGCGGGGTTAGGCGCCGTGTCAGGAAGTGTCTCTATGGACACGTGACGACGCTCGGGTGACGCGGGGAATCCTGAGTCTGGGTGTAGTGGGCGGGGAATCCTCAGGTTGGGTGTAGTGGGCGGGGAATCCTGAGTCTGGGTGTAGTGGGCGGGGAATCCTCAGGTTGGGTGTAGTGGGCGGGGAATCCTCAGGTTGGGTGTAGTGGGCGGGGAATCCTGAGTCTGGGTGTAGTGGGCGGGGAATCCTCAGGTTGGGTGTAGTGGGCGGGGAATCCTGAGTCTGGGTGTAGTGGGCGGGGAATCCTGAGTCTGGGTGTAGTGGGCGGGGAATCCTCAGGTTGGGTGTAGTGGGCGGGGAATCCTGAGTCTGGGTGTAGTGGGCGGGGAATCCTCAGGTTGGGTGTAGTGGGCGGGGAATCCTCAGGTTGGGTGTAGTGGGCGGGGAATCCTGAGTCTGGGTGTAGTGGGTGGGGAATCCTGAGTCTGGGTGTAGTGGGCGGGGAATCCTCAGGTTGGGTGTAATGGGCGGGGAATCCTGAGTCTGGGTGTAGTGGGCGGGGAATCCTGAGTCTGGGTGTAGTGGGCGGGGAATCCTCAGGTTGGGTGTAGTGGGCGGGGAATCCTGAGTCTGGGTGTAGTGGGCGGGGAATCCTCAGGTTGGGTGTAGTGGGCGGGGAATCCTCAGGTTGGGTGTAGTGGGCGGGGAATCCTGAGTCTGGGTGTAGTGGGCGGGGAATCCTGAGTCTGGGTGTAGTGGGCGGGGAATCCTCAGGTTGGGTGTAGTGGGCGGGGAATCCTCAGGTTGGGTGTAGTGGGCGGGGAATCCTAAATCTGGGTGTAGTGGGCGGGGAATCCTCAGGTTGGGTGTAGTGGGCGGGGAATCCTCAGGTTGGGTGTAGTGGGCGGGCAATCCTCAGGTTGGGTGTAGTGGGCGGGGAATCCTCAGGTTGGGTGTAGTGGGCGGGGAATCCTCAGGTTGGGTGTAGTGGGCGGGGAATCCTGAGTCTGGGTGTAGTGGGCGGGGAATCCTCAGGTTGGGTGTAGTGGGCGGGGAATCCTCAGGTTGGGTGTAGTGGGCGGGGAATCCTGAGGTTGGGTGTAGTGGGCGGGGAATCCTGAGTCTGGGTGTAGTGGGCGGGGAATCCTGAGTCTGGGTGTAGTGGGCGGGGAATCCTGAGTCTGGGTGTAGTGGGCGGGGAATCCTCAGGTTGGGTGTAGTGGGCGGGGAATCCTCAGGTTGGGTGTAGTGGGCGGGGAATCCTAAATCTGGGTGTAGTGGGCGGGCAATCCTCAGGTTGGGTGTAGTGGGCGGGGAATCCTCAGGTTGGGTGTAGTGGGCGGGGAATCCTGAGTCTGGGTGTAGTGGGCGGGGAATCCTCAGGTTGGGTGTAGTGGGAGGGGAATCCTCAGGTTGGGTGTAGTGGGCGGGGTCGCCAGTGTTTGACATTCCTCTGGCAGAAGGCGGGGCTCCCCGTAGCAGGTCACGTGGGCTTAAAGAGACGTAAACAAGGCCTAGGAGGCGGGGTTAGGCGCCGTGTCAGGAAGTGTCTCTATGGACACGTGACGACGCTCGGGTGACGTGCGGCCCGGTGATTGGCGGAGGGCGGCTTTCTCCCGCCGGCTCCCTCCAATGGCGGTTGCGCTGGCCGGTCTGCCGTCCTATGAGGCGTCGGTGGGCGGGGTGTAAGGCGGAAGTGTTGGGGATGCGGTGTTGGTCGGCGGTGGTCGGGCTCTTGGTCCTCCGGTTGGGTCTGCAGGCTCTCCGGGGTTTCCTGTCCCCGGGGTTGGGGGGAGTGGAGGGAGCCCGGAGGTCGGTGTGCCGCTCCTCGTACGGTCGCTTCCACCTGGCGGCGGATAACGATGAATACAGCCGGAGATACGGCTCCTTCCCCTCCCCCCTCCGCCGCCTGATGAGGGAGAGAGCGCGCCGCATGTTCAGCTTCTCCTACGACGGATATATGAGGTTCGCCTTCCCCGAGGACGAGCTCAACCCGATCCTCTGCCGGGGGAGGGGCCCCGACACCGGAAACCCGTGAGTACCGCCCACCGTGCCGCCCACATACCCTACTGCCCGCCCACATACCTACCCACCCCATTCACTGCCCACTTACCCTACTACCCTACCTACTGTACAACTACCTACCTTCTATATACCTACCTTCCCAATACACTGCTGGGGGAGGGGCCCCGACACCGGAAACCCGTGAGTACCGCCCACATACCCTACTGCCCGCCCACTTATCCTACTGTACAACTACCTACCTTCTATATACCTACTGCCTACCTACCTTCCCCATACACTGCCGGGGGAGGGGCCCCGACACCGGAAACCCGTGAGTACCGCCCACATACCCTTCTGCCCGCCCACTTATCCTACTGTACAACTACCTACCTACTGCCCACCTACCTTCCCCATACACTGCTGGGGGAGGGGCCCCGACACCGGGAACCCGTGAGTACCGCCCACATACCCTACTACCCGCCCACATACCTACTGCCCGCCATACACCTACCCACCCCATTCACTGCCCACATACCCTACTACCCGCCCACTTATCCTAAAACCATACCTACTGTACAACTACCTACCTTCTATATACCTACTGCCTACCTACCTTCCCCATACACTGCCAGGGGAGGGGCCCTGACACTGGAAACCCGTGAGTACTGCCCAACGTGCCGCCCACATACCCTACTACCCACCCCATTCACTGCCCACATACCTACTACCCACCCCATTCACTGCCCACATACCTACTACCCACCCCTGTACACCTACCAACCTCATCCACTGCTGGGGGAGGGGCTGTCATGTGATGCACTGACTGATGGGCACTGGTAGGTGGCACGCACTGATGGCTGGCACGCACTGAAGGATGGCACTGATAGGTGGCAATGATGGCCATTGTTGAAGTTTTACTTATAAGGCTGCGCTGATGTGCAACACTGATAGGCGGCAATGATGGGCGCTGATAGGCGGCAATGATAAGGGGGGCATTGATATAAGGTGGGCTCTGAGCTAATGGGGGTCTCCGAGGGGGCGCTGCTGATCTAATGGTTGGTTACCACTCAGTACCCCCTCTTAGAGACCCCCATTAGCTCAAAGCCCCCCCTTCCTTAGAGACTTCCAGAGATCAGGCGCAATCCTTGCCGACGGAAATCACCGAACCTCCGGGGCGACGTGGAATTTCAGGTAACCTCCTCCAATCCACGGGGATGGTAAGGAATGAACCTGGACGCCGCCCGGGGTTCCGAGATTTCTGTCGCCTGCGCAGTCCTTACAGGAACCATCTCGATAGGGGAACCATACCGACAAGTCACCGGCAGCACGTTCTTCTCCCCTTCTATCCCGCCTCCCGGACAAAGTGATGTCACAGCGGGGGGGGGCCGGCACTAGAAGGCACCTGTCGGGGGCGGAGCTCATTCTGCCTGACAGGGAAGAGAATATGCCGGTGCATTGCCATGAATTGCGATTTGCCATGAAATGTGATGGTCCGCCTCCATCACATCCTATTGGCTCACTCCTGTCACCTGACATAGTTAAACTCTCCCTGTGATAGCTGAACCTGCACGAAGCTGGTGCTATATGAGGCAGGAGAAAGCCCCTCAGGCTGTGTGTCGAGGTATATACATCATACACAGCCTGTAACTGGGAGCAGCCAGTGCAGTAGTGTTGGGCTTGTGGTGTAACATATTACATATAGTGTTAGGAAGGAGAAGGCAGTGTGATATGCACAGCTCTGTGAGGAGCAGCCTGTGTGCAGTGAGTGCATTGCTCGTGTAACAATGTATAGAAACAATGATCTCTCACACACATCTATAGGCTGCCTCTCCCCTCCTCCTGCTCTGAGGCTGTGTGGCCAGCAGCACACACACACCATGGGCAGCCTGTATAATGGAGCAGCCTCCCATCTGCCTGCCCCCCTCTCCTCTCTCTTAGCCCTTTGAAGAGCTGCACGGGGGTTGACCTCCCTGGGTGCGCGAGTAAACTAAATTTAGTACTGTGCATACAGGTCTACTCTAACAGCTCCGTGCAGGTTCAGCTATCACAGGGAGAGGAGATCCTCTCCCTGTGATAGCCTAGCTGAGACTGTCACGTGACAGGAGTGAGCCAATAGGATGTGATGGAGGCGGACCATCACATTTCATGGCAATGCACCGGGTGCAGGAGGAGTGACTTCCTGTTGTAGCTCTCACTCCCATCACAGGTATCGGGTGAAACATCGGGAGTACCCGCGCAAATGCTCGGTATCGGGACAACCCTACCGGAAGTACCGCCCACTGTGCCGCCCACATACCCTACTACCCGCCCACCCACCTTCTTTATACCTACTCCATACACTGCTGGGGGAGGGGCCCCTACACCGGAAACCTGTGAGTACCGCCCACATACCCTACTACCCACCCACCTTCTTTATACCTACTCCATACACTGCTGGGGGAGGGGCCCCGACACCGGAAACCCGTGAGTACCGCCCACATACCCTACTACCTACCCACCTTCTTTATACCTACTCCATACACTGCTGGGGGAGGGGCCCCGACACCGGAAACCCGTGAGTACCGCCCACATACCCTACTACCCACCTACCTACCCACCCACCTTCTTTATACCTACTCCATATACTGCTGGGGGAGGGGCCCCGACACCGGAAACCCGTGAGTACCACCCACATATCCTACTACTTGCCCACCATACACCCACCTACCTACCTACTATATACCCACCATAATGCCCACCTATCCTACTACCCACCCACTATATACCTACCGCACACCTACCTTCCCCATACACTGCCAGGGGAGGGGCCCTGACACCGGAAACCTGAGAGTACCGCCCACATATCCGACTACCCGCCCACCATACACCTACCTACTACCCACCCACCTACCTAATATATACCTACCTTCCAGATCCACTGCCGGGGGAGGTGCCCTGACGCCTGAAACCCGTGAGTACCACCCACATATCCCACTACCCACCTACCTACTACCCACTGTACCGCCCACATATCCTACTACCCCATACACCTACCTTCTATATACCTACCCCATTCACTGCAGGGGCCCCGACACCGGAAGCCTATGCGTACCACCCACTTATCCTACTACCCACCATCGCTCTACCTACTATCCACTTACCCCACCCACTATAGGAGGGGGCGGGGACGAGACCAGTTCCCCTATAGAAGGATAGAGTGCAGAGTTGTGGGAGGAGCCCAGCCGGCTCCACCCACTATAGGAGGGGGCGGGGACGAGACCAGTTCCCCTATAGAAGGATAGAGTGCAGAGTTGTGGGAGGAGCCCATCCGGCTCCGCCCCCTATAGGAGGGGGTGGAAACAAAGATCGGGCTCTACTAATCCCTCTGACTGTCTTGTTTCAGGTCGAACCTCAACATCAACGATGTGCTGGGGAATTATTCGCTCACCCTGATCGACTCCTTGGACACGTTGGCGGTGAGTTGTGTACAATGTTTCCTCTGATCCCGGGTCTCTGAGCAGACCTCGCCTCACAATGTGCTGTTTACGAGCTAGATGATGCTGGACCCTCCTCCAGTCCCGGAGGTTGGCTGTGGTTGATTGTTGTTGGGGGGGGGGGGGTGAGGTGAGCTGTGATTGGTGTCGGGGTGAGGTGAGCTGTGATTGGTGTCGGGGGGGGTGAGGTGAGCTGTGATTGGTGTCGGGGGGGGTGAGGTGAGCTGTGATTGGTGTCGGGGGGGGGGGGGGGGGTGAGGTGAGCTGTGATTGGTGTCGGGGGGGTGAGGTGAGCTGTGATTGGTGTCGGGGGGGGGGGTGAGGTGAGCTGTGATTGGTGTCGGGGGGGGGGGTGAGGTGAGCTGTGATTGGTGTCGGGGGGGGGGGGGTGAGGTGAGCTGTGATTGGTGTCGGGGGGGGTGAGGTGAGCTGTGATTGGTGTCGGGGGGGGTGAGGTGAGCTGTGATTGGTGTCGGGGGGGGTGAGGTGAGCTGTGATTGGTGTCGGGGGGGGGGGGGTGAGGTGAGCTGTGATTGGTGTCGGGGGGGGGGGTGAGGTGAGCTGTGATTGGTGTCGGGGGGGGGGGGGGGTGAGGTGAGCTGTGATTGGGGTCGGGGGGGGGGGGTGAGGTGAGCTGTGATTGGTGTCGGGGGGGGGGGGTGAGGTGAGCTGTGATTGGTGTCGGGGGTGAGGTGAGCTGTGATTGGTGTCGGGGGGGAGGTGAGATTGGTGTCGGGGGGGGGGGGGGGGTGAGGTGAGCTGTGATTGGTGTCGGGGGGGGGGGGGGGTGAGGTGAGCTGTGATTGGTGTCGGGGGGGGGGGGGGGGGGTGAGGTGAGCTGTGATTGGTGTCGGGGGGGGGGGGGGGGGCTGTGATTGGTGTCGGGGGGGGGGGGGTGAGGTGAGCTGTGATTGGTGGGGGGGGGGGTGAGGTGAGCTGTGATTGGTGGGGGGGGGGGGTGAGGTGAGCTGTGATTGGTGTCGGGGGGGGGGTGAGGTGAGCTGTGATTGGTGGGGGGGGGGGGGTGAGGTGAGCTGTGATTGGTGTCGGGGGGGGTGAGGTGAGCTGTGATTGGTGTCGGGGGGGGGTGAGGTGAGCTGTGATTGGTGTCGGGGGGGGTGAGGTGAGCTGTGATTGGTGTCGGGGGGGGGGGGGGTGAGGTGAGCTGTGATTGGTGTCGGGGGGGGGGGGGGGGGTGAGGTGAGCTGTGATTGGTGTCGGGGGGGGGGGGGGAGGTGAGCTGTGATTGGTGTCGGGGGTGGGGTGGGGTGAGGTGAGCTGTGATTGGTGTCGGGGTGAGGTGAGCTGTGATTGGTGTCGGGGGTGGGGCGGGGTGAGCTGTGATTGGTGTCGGGGGTGGGGCGGGGTGAGCTGTGATTGGTGGGGTGAGGCGAGGTGAGCTGTGATTGGTGTCGGGGGTGGGGCGAGGTGAGCTGTGATTGGTGTCGGGGGGAGAGAGTGTCAGGGGATGAGATTTTCTTTGTCTTTCTATGAAGAGCTGCAGGTGTTCAGAGTTTCAGGAATTGGAGCTCCCCCTCCCCCCACCACCAGGCACTCTCCTGGGGGACCGAAACCTCCGACCTGAAACTGAATCTGTGACACCTGGAGAGGGGGGGGACAGACTATTATTAGAGGGAAGTTTCCGGTGGCGATGGGGGGGGGGGGCAGAACTGATGTGATTTTCCGAGGGATGAGATCTCTGTGACCCCCCCAAACCTCTCCACTATATCTCTGTTCTCTGCCCAGTCATTGTAGGATGAAGAGAAATATCCAAACCCAGGTACAAAGAGATGTGCACTCTGGGGACCCCCTCCCCTCTGACATCCCATAATGCTTTGCTCCCAAGGCAGACACAAACAATAGAACAATGGGATACAGCCACACCCCCAAAAGTCTCCAATATTCCAGCAGTTGGAAAGGTGGAATTATTTATCTTCATATATTTCTTGAGGGAAATATTAATGTCCCAAGTGAAGGAGCCTCTTCCTTCCTTCACCACAAACCTCGCATAGAACCCGGGATAAGTCCGGTGTGGTCAGGCCCGCCTGCGGTTCTCGGTCACGCTGTGCCCCTAATGGACACAGGGTGACTTGCATAGGAGGGGCCGGGGGAGCTGGACAGAGAGATTCCAGGTAAGCGGAGTTCCACAAGCCCCCCACCCAAAGTGACTCCCGTCACACATGTATGGGGGGAATCCCTCTCCCACACGGCTATTTTCTGCCAGACTTCCCACCATCACAATACACGGAATGTTCCAGCAGGCTGCTTGTAAAGAAGACAACTGGTGGGGGTGACGTCTCATCCTGCCCCACCCCCCCCCATGCACGCTCCCCCCCTGCAGTCCCATAATTTTTTGCACCATGTACAGCTGCACCTTTCTTTTTCTTGCCCCGGCTGCCCTCCAGAGGGCGGTGTGTCGGGGGATGGATTGGATATCCCGGGACTCGTGTTCTCTTATCTGTCCAAGTCCTTGACTTCCCCCCCATAGATCAGATATCCTGCCTGAGAGTCCAGCTGTGCAGCCAATCAATATTCTCACTGCACGCCCCAGCATGCATTGCGCGCACACATCCTCAGAAATGGGCGGTTCCAAGACAAGTCCTCCTCTGGCCCCGTCCCTTCCATTCATTGGATTTCAGTTCTGTCAATCATGAAGGTTCAGCATCATATGTGGGAGTTGCCTATGCAAATACAGCCTGTCTGGGACCACCCACTCCTCCAGATTGACACCCACCCATCAAGGAATTTTTATATTTGCATAACTCCGCCCACTGCTTGCATCAGAACTGAGGGCTCTGGAGAGAAGTACTGAGACCGGGGGCTGGGATGTTTTCCGTAATCTATGTACAGCCCCCTGATCGGCCCCTCCCACCAGCCATGCCCCCTCCCGCCAGCCATGCCCCCTCCCGCCAGCCGTGATCTGCCTGCCCCCTCCCGCCAGCCGTGATCTGCCTGCCCCCTCCCGCCAGCCGTGATCTGCCTGCCCCCTCCCGCCAGCCGTGATCTGCCTGCCCCCTCCCGCCAGCCGTGATCTGCCTGCCCCCTCCCGCCAGCCGTGATCTGCCTGCCGGGGCCCCCTCCCGCCAGCCGTGACCTGCCGGGGCCCCCTCCCGCCAGCCGTGACCTGCCGGGGCCCCCTCCCGCCAGCCGTGGCCCCCTCCCGCCTGCCCCCTCCCGCCAGCCGTGATCTGCCTGCCCCCTCCCGCCAGCCGTGATCTGCCTGCCCCCTCCCGCCAGCCGTGATCTGCCTGCCCCCTCCCGCCAGCCGTGATCTGCCGAGGCCCCCTCCCGCCAGCCGTGACCTGCCGAGGCCCCCTCCCGCCAGCCGTGACCTGCCGGAGGCCCCCTCCCGCCAGCCGTGACCTGCCGGGGCCCCCTCCCGCCAGCCGTGACCTGCCGGGGCCCCCTCCCGCTAGCCGTGACCTGCCGGGGCCCCCTCCCGCTAGCCGTGACCTGCCGGGGCCCCCTCCCGCCAGCCGTGACCTGCCGGGGCCCCCTCCCGCCAGCCGTGACCTGCCGGGGCCCCCTCCCGCCAGCCGTGACCTGCCGGGGCCCCCTCCCGCTAGCCGTGACCTGCCGGGGCCCCCTCCCGCTAGCCGTGACCTGCCGGGGCCCCCTCCCGCTAGCCGTGACCTGCCGGGGCCCCCTCCCGCTAGCCGTGACCTGCCGAGGCCCCCTCCCGCTAGCCGTGACCTGCCGAGGCCCCCTCCTGCTAGCCATTATCTTGCAGCATTGCATAGAGAAGCAGAGTATTCCAGGAGAGAGGAGTTGGGGGGAGGGCAGAGTATTGATCTGTATAGATGATTGATTTCTTCTCTTGGCAGGTGATGGGGAATGTCACGGAGTTCCAGAAAGCCGTCCGGCTGGTGATCGATACCGTGTCCTTCGATAAAGATTCCACGGTGCAAGTGTTTGAGGCGACGATCCGGTAATCGCACTGAAGTCACTTCCTCTGTCGGGTCTTTCAGATGAATACAGACACATTGGGGGGAGGGGGACTGGAGGATGGGTGCAATATCTGATGCATGGTAACCAATCCGCTTCCAGAATTCATTGTCAAAACTTCATAGAACAAGCTGAGGTTGGAAGCTGATTGGTTACCATGCAGAGAGCGTCCTTCCTCTCTCTTCTCTTCTCCTTCCTCTCTTCTCTTCTTTCTTCTCCTTCCTCTCTTCTCCTTCCTCTCTTCTCCTTCCTCTCTTCTCCTTCCTCTCTTCTCCTTCCTCTCTTCTCCTTCCTCTCTCTTCTCTTCTCCTTCCTCTCTCTTCTCTTCTCTTCTCTTCTCCTTCCTCTCTTCTCCTTCCTCTCTCTTCTCTTCTCCTTCCTCTCTCTTCTCTTCTCCTTCCTCTCTCTTCTCTTCTCTTCTCCTTCCTCTCTTCTCTGCTCTGCTCTGCTCCTTCCTCTCTTTTTCTTCTTCTTTGCCCTCCCCTGGTGTGTGAAGTATTCTGTCATATACTGGATGCTATGTGTGGCACATTCTCCCGCGCCCCCCCCCCGCCGGGATCTTTTGCACTATTTAGAACCTTCAGCTTTGTGTCGCCCGTCTGATGTGATCTGCTTGTGTCTCCCATGCACAGAATTATGGGAAGTCTTCTCTCCGCACACATCATCCTGACTGACAGCAAACAGCCGTTCGGTAACATGACGGTGAGCGGATATGATAATGAGCTCCTCCACATGGCCCACGACCTCGCCGTCCGCCTCCTGCCTGCCTTCGAGAACACCAAAACCGGCATGCCTCATCCAAGGGTAGGTGTCCCAGATATGGGAGGAGCTAATAACTGACATCACTTTTTGGGGGAAGTTTGTTGTGGTGCGAGCCCGGGGGGGGGGATCTGCAGGAGACCCCAGAAGAGGAGGATTGGGGCTGCTCAAAACTATTGCAGAGAAGGTGAGTATAAGATGTTTATTCAAATTGAGGCCATGAATAAGCACTAAGTGTGAAACGCGTCGGCTGTTTTTGTTTCTGCTGGAAAAAAATGGTAATGTTTTCATCGCTGTATTAAAGATCAGAACTGTCTGAAGGCCGGCCGGTCACCAGCATTGTCTGGGGCCTCCCTTCACCTGGTCTTTTCCCTATTAAGACTTGCCATTGCTCTGCGCAGCGTGACTGTGTGGAGGCGGCCATCTTGGTAGAGGCGGGGCTTTGCTTTCTCATGTCGGGCCACGATGATTGGTGGGTGAAAAATTCAAGAAGCAGGAGAGGTGTGTAATCTCAGATTTTCATAATGTGGGAAGATGCAGGACCTCCTGGTGTAGCTTCATCTCCGGGGGGCAGCACCCCAGTGACATCACCAAATCTGGTGAGACTAGTAGTCGGGGGGTGCAGTGCCTTTAGATGATCTCGCGCTGAGGATATACAGCTATGAAGCTGTAGGCACCCGAAGAGGATTTCAAGACAGAAGTTACATTTCTAGGGGTACCGATGAAGTACAATTAAGATCTCTATACAAGATGGCCGATCTTTACTAAATCTGGATCCACTTCTATGGCCTTTTTCTATCCTGGTGAGGAATATATGAAGCTGCAGAGATTGAACTTTCTGATCGTTTGTTCTCTTTCCAGGTGAATCTGCAGAAAGGGGTCCCACCCGGCAGCCGGAATGAGACCTGCACTGCCGGGGCCGGGTCACTCCTGGTGGAGTTCGGGATCCTGAGTCGGCTTTTGGGGGACTCCACGTTTGAATGGGTGGCTCGCCGAGCTGTGCAATCCCTCTGGAGCCTGCGCAGCAATCATACCGGCCTACTAGGTAAGGATACCAAGAGATGCCGGCCCTTGTCCCTCCCGCCGGCCCTTGTCCCTCCCGCCGGTCTCTCTTCTCACCGCCGGCCCTTGTCCCTCCCGCCGGCCCTTGTCCCTCCCGCCGGCCCTTGTCCCTCCCGCCGGCCCTTGTCCCTCCCGCCGGTCTCTCTTCTCACAGCCGGCCATTGTCCCTCCCGCCGGCCATTGTCCCTCCCGCCGGCCCTTGTCCCTCCCGCCGGTCTCTCTTCTCACCGCCGGCCATTGTCCCTCCCGCCGGCCATTGTCCCTCCCGCCGGTCTCTCTTCTCACCACCGGCCTCTCTCCCTCCCGCCGGTCTCTCTTCTCACCACCGGCCATTGTCCCTCCCACCGGCCATTGTCCCTCCCACCGGCCTCTCTCCCTCCCACCGGCCTCTCTCCCTCCCACCGGTCTCTCTTCTCACCGGTCTCTCTTCTCACCACCGGCCATTGTCCCTCCCACTGGTCTCTCTTCTCACCACGGCCTCTCCTCACCTCGCTTCTCTCTTCTTGCAGGCAACGTGGTGGACATCCAGACCGGGGAATGGGTTGGAAAGCTGAGCGGCCTCGGCGCTGGTCTGGACTCCTTTTTCGAGTATCTGCTGAAGTCCTACATCCTGTTTGGAGAAGAGGACGATCTGCGAATGTTTAACGAGGCGTATAAAAGTATCCAGAGCCACCTACGGAGAGGGTAGGTTGGGGGCGGGGCCTGTAAATTCCATAAAGGATCAGTAGGGAAAGATTTGCTCTTCTGATTATTGTCGGATTACATTTGTGCTCTCCACCAATGAGATCGGACTCCAGCCAAACTTCTTCTTTTTCTTTTGATAGAGTAGCAAGGGTTACCAGCGTTATGCTTGCACCACTCTTATTCCCAACAGTGTCAGTGTATTGAAGTAGAAAGAAATGTCTTTATGGCAAAGGTAGTGTATGGGTAACCACCTAATAGGAGAGAAAATACACCGGGATACATCACCATAAGTCCAATAAACCCGTCAGGGCTTGGCTCTGGTAATCTATTTTAGAAATATCTCATCTATATTATGCATACATCCTGAATCTAGCTCTTATTTATGCCAAGATTATGCTAGATAGTCTTTTTCTGCACTTCCTCTTTTTCTGTCTGTGTGTTTTTAGCTTCTGGTTTTTCACGCGTACTCCCTGCCGCAACACAATTTCTTCCTAGGAACTACAATTCCCTTGATGCTTGGCTGCATCGCGCATGCGCATTTTTCACTATTTTTGAACGAGAACGAGCCTTGGTCTCCAGTCTGTTACAGCCTTCAGGGAACAGACACCTCCCAGTAGCCACGCCCATTCCCGCCTCCCTATGACGCCCATAGTCTTAATAAACAGTAGTTACTATTAAGGCTGCAACTAACGATTATTTTCATAATTGATTAAATGGCCGATTTATTGTTTCGATTAATCAGATAATGGCCTTAAAAAAAAAAAAAAAAATAGCATTTTTACATTTTTTTGGGGACAATTTGTTGCCGGGCAGATTGCAAAACACAAATTGCCACAAAAACACATTGCATGCTTTTCTGCAGCTTCTCCAGTGAAGTATATTGAACCAAAAAAAACAAAATGGCACCGTTTTGCGTTAAAAAGTCCCCGCCCCTTTCCAAATACGCAGCGGCCGGAAAAAAATCCTGGATGTGAACGTGTCCTATAGGAAAACATGGAAATGAACTGTAATGGTGTTTCTGCTAAAAGCACCAAAAACACACACAGAGGTGTGACCCGACCTGAGAGGTTTAGTAACATAATGGGGGTTAAAAAAACAAAAATAAGTACAAAAATAGCAAATAATCGCTACTGTAAGGGGTTCATTTTTCTTACTGTGGGACAGTGAGTGATATTTACAGGAGAGATTTGCTTTTTTGTACTATAAAGGGATCACTTTCGTTTTTTTTTAACCCCATTATGTTACTGGCCGATTAATTAATTATGAAAATTGAAATCGATTAATTCCATCATCGATTAGTTTTTTCGGCCCAAATTACTATGCAACTGATCGTCATTCAGATTACAATAACAAGGCATAGGAGGGTGGGGCTACAGCGTCTTAGACACGCCCACGGCTCCTGTGAACGCAGGGATGGTGTCCCAAGGGAGGGGGCGCGCACGGCAAGTAAACACCAGGCAGAGTGGCTCGGATGAGGGGGCAACCTTGGAGAACAGGAAGTTATAAATTCACTCAAAAAAAAAAGAAACATTTAAAAAAGGAAAACGAAGGAAAAGTTAATGAAACAAAAGTACAGAAATAGAAGATAAAAAACGAACCTTTAGTATCACTTTTTTTGTGAAGTCATGTAGAGCAGTTGTCATCAACCCTGTCCTGCAGGGCCCACTAACAGGCCAGGTTTGCAGGATAACTGAAATACATGACGGGTGATATCATTTACTCCTCAGTGATTGCCGTATTCTAGTCTGCATCTCCCCCAAGTAATACATAAAACCTGGCCTGTTAGTGGGCCCTGCAGGACAGGGTTGATGACCACTGATGTAGAGCATAAGTAATCGGGACATCCAGGAAGCCCGTAGCATCCAGTCCAGGGATTGTGCAGCACTGACAGCTTGACAAAGAGGCGACGCCTTGAAATGTGAAGCCACGCCCCCAGCATCTGACATGATCCATTGGGTTCCTGTGGAGTCCCCTGCTGTCAGGCTTGATAAAGAGGCAGGGATGTCTCGAAATCTGAAGCCACGCCCCCGGGATTGGCCCCCAGCATCTGACATGATCCATTGGGTTCCTGTGGAGTCTCCTGCTTTCAGGCTTGATAAAGAGGCAGGGATGCCTTAAAACACTAAGCCACGCCCCCAGAATAAACTATTGGGTTCCTCCTGGAATCTGTGATGTGAGCAGCCTATGCCTACCAGGACTGGATGCCTCTGCTACGGGGAACCTGGGTGTCCTGATTTCTTATACTCTCCATCACTTCACAAACTTACTTCATGTTGCCAGTTTGTTTTTCTCATACAATAAATGTTTTAGTGCTGCACTTGGATGGCGCCCTCTGCTCTTAAAGTGTAACTAAAAGTTTTTTTTTTTTCTTTCTTAAATGGAGTAAGGGAGGGAGGGTTATAACTAGAGCTGCACGATTCTGGGGAAAATGAGAATCACGATTCTTTTGCTTAGAATGAAGATCACGATTCTCAAACGTTTTTATTTAAAAAATTTACAAACTCTGTCGCTTTAACATTTGCGGTGATACCTCATGTGTGGTTTGGGCGTAATTTAAATATGCGGGCGAGACTTGCGTATGCGTTCTGTGTGCAAACTCACGGGGGGGGGGTGGTACTTTAATTATTTTAGAGAGAGAGATATACTAATATTTGCCAGAGAGAATACACATACATAAATTATATACTAGCAGCGGCTTACATTACACTTGCCAGTGCGCAGTATGCGACATGTACAGGCTTGCCTTGCACTAGCTGCACTGTCCCCTGGGAAGAATAGTCCTGCTGCCAATTGGCCGCGACGGAGCCAGCGTGAAACGCAAATGGCTCAAAGATACAGGAACTGACGTCGGACGTCAGTTCCTGTATCTCCTGGTCTTAGCTGCCGTCAGTTCCAGTATCTCCGAGCCATTTGCGTTTCACGCTGGCTCCGTCGCGGCCAATGATTCCCCCCTGCTCCAACACAGGGACACAGGCAGCCTCACGCTGAGAATCGCCAAATCCAGCAGGTGAGATTGCGGGGGCCGGAGAATCGCGATAACGATTCTCCGCGATTAATCGTGCAGTTCTAGTTATAACCCCTGTCACTGTTTTTGCCATCTGTGTCCCCATGTGATAGAGAGGGGGATCTCGCCAATAAAAACCTGACAGGTTTTTTGACTCCAACACTAAAAGTTTTGCCTCCATTTGTACTTTAATTCCTGTTGGGTTTTGGGATATCCAGCGGTCTCAACAGGTGATGATCCGGTCTCCACGTAGCGCATTTCATGGTTTGCGTTCCCCTCGCGTCTAGGCCACACCCACTGTGATATCAGAAGGTTCTGACTCTTCAAAGATGGGGGGGAGACCCCCGGAGTGTAGATAATGGGGGCGGTGTTCATGTGACGGATGGTAATTGTGGATTTGTCCTTCAGGCGAGAAGCGTGCAATGAAGGAGAGGGGGACCCGCCGCTCTATGTCAACGTAAACATGTTTAATGGGCAGATCATGAACACCTGGATCGACTCTCTGCAGGCGTTCTTCCCCGGGCTGCAGGTAGGATGTGACCCCCGAGCGATCCCCTCACTTGTCTCCTCCCGCTGATCTGTGTTTATCCTCGGGGGCAATGCCACCTTGGATGTTGTCATGGAGGACGCCTGGAATCCATTACTGGTGATCCTAATTGTAGATTTCATGGTTGCAGGTTCTGAAAGGAGACATAGAGGACGCCATCTGTCTCCACGCCTTTTACTACGCCATCTGGAAGAGGTTCGGCGCTCTGCCTGAGAGATATAACTGGCAGCTGCAAACTCCCGACGTCTCCTTCTACCCTCTGAGGCCAGAGCTGGTAGAATCCACCTACCTCTTGTATCAGGTAAGTCTTCACCCGCTTATACCACATGAAATGGTTTTCCAAAATGTCTACCGGGAGACTCCAATACAGTCTGTGGTAGAAGAGTCATTTAACCGACCAACCACAGCGCATGTACCGCGATCATTACCGACCAACCACAGCGCATGTACCGCGATCATTACCGACCAACCACAGCGCATGCACCGCGATCATTGTGACCTTACCAACTATGTAACCATGTCAACCTGCTATGAATTCGTTCCTACGCTGTGATTGGCCCACAGCGATCACATGGTACCTGGGCCAATTATAGTGCTGGGATCTGGTTGGTTCTCCCTCTATGATCTGTTACCTGTGCTGGGATCTGGTTGGTTCTCTCTCTGATCTGTTACCTGTGCTGGGATCTGGTTGGTTCTCTCCCTCTATGATCGGTTACCTGTGCTGGGATCTGGTTGGTTCTCTCTCTATGATCTGTTACCTGTGCTGGGATCTGGTTGGTTCTTTCTCTATGATCTGTTACCTGTGCTGGGATCTGGTTGGTTCTCTCTCTATGATCTGTTACCTGTGCTGGGATCTGGTTGGTTCTCTCGCTCTATGATCTGTTACCTGTGCTGGGATCTGGTTGGTTCTCTCTCTCTGATCTGTTACCTGTGCTGGGATCTGGTTGGTTCTCTCCCTCTATGATCTGTTACCTGTGCTGGGATCTGGTTGGTTCTCTCTCTCTCTCTCTATGATCTGTTACCTGTGCTGGGATCTGGTTGGTTCTCTCCCTCTATGATCTGTTACCTGTGCTGGGATCTGGTTGGTTCTCTCTCTATGATCTGTTACCTGTGCTGGGATCTGGTTGGTTCTCTCTCTATGATCTGTTACCTGTGCTGGGATCTGGTTGGTTCTCTCTCTATGATCTGTTACCTGTGCTGGGATCTGGTTGTTTCTCTCTATGATCTGTTACCTGTGCTGGGATCTGGTTGGTTCTCTCTCTCTCTATGATCTGTTACCTGTGCTGGGATCTGGTTGGTTCTCTCTCTATGATCTGTTACCTGTGCTGGGATCTGGTTGCTTCTCTCTCTCTATGATCTGTTGCCTGTGCTGGGATCTGGTTGGTTCTCTCTCTATGATCTGTTGCCTGTGCTGAGATCTGGTTGGTTCTCTCTCTCTATGATCTGTTGCCTGTGCTGAGATCTGGTTGGTTCGCTCTCTCTATGATCTGTTGCCTGTGCTGTGATCTGGTTGTTTCTCTCTCTCTCTATGATCTGTTACCTGTGCTGGGATCTGGTTGTTTCTCTCCCTCTATGATCTGTTACCTGTGCTGGGATCTGGTTGGTTCTCTCTCTGATCTGTTACCTGTGCTGGGATCTGGTTGGTTCTCTCGCTCTATGATCTGTTACCTGTGCTGGGATCTGGTTGGTTCTTTCTCTATGATCTGTTACCTGTGCTGGGATCTGGTTGGTTCTCTCTCTCTGATCTGTTACCTGTGCTGGGATCTGGTTGGTTCTCTCCCTCTATGATCTGTTACCTGTGCTGGGATCTGGTTGGTTCTCTCTCTATGATCTGTTACCTGTGCTGGGATCTGGTTGGTTCTCTCTCTATGATCTGTTACCTGTGCTGGGATCTGGTTGGTTCTCTCTCTATGATCTGTTACCTGTGCTGGGATCTGGTTGGTTCTCTCTCTATGATCTGTTACCTGTGCTGGGATCTGGTTGGTTCTCTCTCTATGATCTGTTACCTGTGCTGGGATCTGGTTGGTTCTCTCTATGATCTGTTACCTGTGCTGGGATCTGGTTGGTTCTCTCTCTCTCTATGATCTGTTACCTGTGCTGGGATCTGGTTGGTTCTCTCTCTATGATCTGTTACCTGTGCTGGGATCTGGTTGCTTCTCTCTCTCTATGATCTGTTACCTGTGCTGGGATCTGGTTGGTTGGTTCTCTCTCTCTCTCTCTATGATCTGTTACCTGTGCTGGGATCTGGTTGGTTCTCTCTGATCTGTTACCTGTGCTGGGATCTGGTTGGTTCTCTCTGATCTGTTACCTGTGCTGGGATCTGTTGGTTGCAGTGATGACTCTTCTCTGTATTGCAGGCCACTAAGAATCCTTTCTACCTCCATGTGGGGATGGACATTCTCCTGAGTCTGGAGAAACACGCCAAAGCCCAGTAAGTGTCACGTGACCGCGATCTGCCCGTGTGTGCCATCTCTCTGTGTATAGAACTGACAGTCTTTGTTTGGCAGATGTGGCTACGCCACCCTGCACCATGTGGTGGACAAGTCGCAGGAGGATCGCATGGAAAGCTTCTTCCTGAGTGAGACCTGCAAGTATCTCTTCCTGGTGAGCACACAACTGTCAATCCTCCTCTGTGTCCGATCCGTGATTGCAGAATGATGTAAACCCTGTGTGTGTGTGTGTGTGTGTCATCTCACTGGACTTGCCCAGGGGGGGCCGCTCACCAGTGCCTGGATGGATCATACACAGCGGGCATCTCCCACTGTGTCACAGAGCTTCGAACTGAACATCCCGGTGTGCCCTCCCCTCTTGGGGGGGGGGGGGGGGGGGCGGATGGGGGACCCCCATAGGCGTGCGCACAGGATGTGCTAGGTCTGCCTGGGCACACCCTTATCACCCTGTGTGGTAAAGATTCCCCTTGTTTAAACCCCTGATATTTCACCAAAGCCCCCCAACGGAGCTCCTAAAAAAAATTGTACAAAAAAAAAAATGTAATTGTAAAAAATAAAATACAAATAAAAACTGACGCCGCCCACTGCCCTATGACGCCGCCCACTGCCCTATGACGCCGCCCACTGCCCTATGACGCCGCCCACTGCCCCACTGACGCCACTTTTGCTGCGCACACACACACATGTTTGAGCTTTGAGGTGCACATCCTAATGCAATAGGCTGCACACACCTATGGGGACCCCCATGGAGAGTCGGAAGACTCCCTGCAGAGGGATCTTATATTTGTATTGTTTACTTTCCTCGGCCCCCCTCCCCCTACTTTCCTCAGTCTTTTTGGACTGACTCTTATTTCCACCTTCCAGCTCTTCGATGAAGACAATCCGGTGCACAGGACGGGTAATAACTATCTGTTCACCACCGAGGGGCATCTTCTCCCCCTGGATCCTCGCTTTAGGAACAAAGCATGGAAAGACATCTTCACCCCGGAGAACAAAGAAAAACCCCCCCGAGCCCAGAAACTGTCCCAGACCAAAGTGCGAGCCGCCAACGCCAGCACCAATGTAAGTACCAGAGATGTATGGGGGGGGGGGATCCATAGTGATGGCGGGATCCTGGAGTTCAGACAATCCACATTCTACTACCACTTGCTCTCCAGAATGTTTCTCCTGGGTGGGGTTTCGGCGGGAGGAGACTTTCTCCTGGGTGGGGTTTCGGCGGGAGGAGACTTTCTCCTGGGTGGGGTTTCGGCGGGAGGAGACTCTCTCTCCTTGGTGGGGTTTTGGCGGGAGGAGACTCTCTCTCCTGGGTGGGGTTTTGGTGGGGGGAGGAGGAGACTCTCTCCTGGGTGGGGTTTTGGCGGGAGGAGACTCTCTCTCCTGGGTGGGGTTTTGTCGGCGGGAGGAGACTCTCTCTCCTGGGTGGGGTTTTGTCGGCGGGAGGAGGAGACTCTCTCCTGGGTGGGGTTTTGTCGGCGGGAGACTCTCTCCTGGGTGGGGTTTTGTCGGCGGGAGACTCTCTCCTGGGTGGGGTTTTGTCGGCGGGAGGAGGAGACTCTCTCCTGGGTGGGGTTTTGGCGAGAGGAGGAGACTCTCTCCTGGGTGGGGTTTTGTCGGCGGGAGGATGAGACTCTCTCCTGGGTGGGGTTTTGTCGGCGGGAGACTCTCTCCTGGGTGGGGTTTTGTCGGCGGGAGGGGGAGGAGACTCTCTCCTGGGTGGGGTTTTGTCGGCGGGAGACTCTCTCCTGGGTGGGGTTTTGTCGGCGGGAGGGGGAGGAGACTCTCTCCTGGGTGGGGTTTTTCCCAGATTTCTTCTAATGCAGATGTTGGAATTCTAAGTTTTGGGTTGAGTTTATAGATGAAGCGTTTCACTCACTCACTCACACACTCTCTCTCTCTTCTCACAGAGCGGAGAGACCCTTTAATATAGAATATGTGGGCGGGGTCTGCGCTCGGCATTGTGGGTAACACTTTGTTTTGTGTTCAGTGTTACAGAGTCCCGGAAGAACGGCGGTACTCCCTCCCTCTGAAGAGCGTCTACATGCGTCAGATCGATCAGATGGTGGGGGTCCTATAGCGCCTGTGCTGAGTGCCTCGGGGTCCCGGGGGCCCCTCAGACCTGGAAAAGCTCCCGGTTACCGGCGCTCAGCGCCCGGGGCGGAGGAACCTCGCCTTGTCCGGGATCCAAATCTCAGGGACTGACTGCAACTTGCACACCCGTTCTTGTCTTCCAAAGCTGCTTCTACCCTCCCCCGATCTTCAGAGACGTCCCCAGGAACCGCACAGGACCGCTCTCTTCCCTTCCCTCCCCCCCCATCCCCTGCCGCCATTTTGTGTTATTTTTCGCTTTCCATGTGAGTGTTCGATCGTCTGGAGCCAAGTTACAGATTGCCAAAATGACTCGAGCCAAACGCCTTCAGGATTTCTGTCTGCGGTCATGTGATGTGGTCATGTGATGCGGTCATGTGACCTCTTACCTTTCTCAGTGCCTTAGGAGAACTCCTCCTCCTCCCATCATATCGCCCCCTCCTGGCCGCCTCGTGCCTTCACTCCTCCATCTACGTCTCTTCCTTCATCATTGCACAGCGGGGCCAACTTTTAATCTTTTGTTTTTTTTAAAAGAACAGGAAATACATTTTATTTTTATTTAAAGACATAAATATATTAAATGGTTTACTTTTTCTGCTGGTCTGTGGCCCTTTGGTTTCCTAGAACTATTACACGGTGACTCCTCCCACTGCACAGTGACTCCTCCCACCACCCAGTGTGTGACCCAAAGAGGGACATGTGATTTTACCAGAGCAACAATGTAACTGTGTGTGTGTATGTGTATATGTGTGTGTGTGTGTGTGTGTGTATATATATATATATATATATATGTGTGTGTGTGTGTGTGTGTGTGTGTAAAAAAAATAATATGCATCTGCGTCCCCCCGGGGGTCTGTATCCGGAGGTGGGGCGCACTACAAGGATAGGTTTTCATCTGATAAGTGCAGAAATCACCCCGATAAACACAACTGAGGAGGATCCACACCTGTCCAGTGAGGCTCCATTCACACTGATGCTTTTTTTTTTTTTTTTTTTTTTTTTTTTTTGCATTTTGCAGAAAAAGCAGGGAAATTTCTTAACGTGGTTTCCTATGGAAGACGTTCACATCGATGCTTTTGTGCCGCTGCGTTTTTGGAAAGGGGTGGGGACTTTTTTTCCTGCAAAAAGCAGCGTTTTGCATGCAATAGAATTCAATGGACCCGCATCCAAAACGTAAGTACCGCGTTTTTACCGCGATTTGCGTTTTTTTTTTTTTTTTTACCTGCTTATAGCTGGTTGTTAAAGGAAAAAAAAATAAAAACACAAATCGTGGCAAAAACGCACATCAAAAAACGCAGCAAGCACCGCTAAAAAAGCAACGTGCATAGGTGTGAATCGAGCCAAAAGATAATAATGACCTCCCATTGGCCATTGCCCCTTGCAGTTGGGGGGTCGCTGTTGCGGCTCCTTCCGGTTGTCGGTGATGACCTCAAAAGCCCACTAGCCCCGCCCAATGCATTTCCTCTACAATGGGTACATCTTCAGGCGACAAAAAAAAAACCCTTTTAAGCCTAGGTTCACTTCGGAGCGATTTGAGAGATCCAATCGCATGACGAGTCACAGCCTATTGGAGGCAATGGCGCTGTTCCAGTCGGCGTGACACTGATTTTGCAGCGCCGCATCAATTTTGCAAAAGAAGTTCCTGCGCTACTTTTGGCGATTTCACGTGCGACTTCGATTGACGTCTGCGCCTGAAGCCCCATAAATGTCTTTCAAGTAGCGCCTGACATCGCGATGACCTTGCTACTTTGAGATCGCGCCGCTTCAAGTGAAGCAGCGCGATTTTTAAACAGGCATCAATGTGAAGCGGGGCTAAAAGGAACCAATGGAAGATCGGTGGCGAGAGGCCGCTTTCCAGACTCCGAGCTGCTGGTCTGTTGCGCTCGCCTCTATTGGTGCACAGGCCAGGATTTCTAAGATTTTGTGTATTTGCTGCTTTATCATCTATTTTATTATATTATTGTTTTATTAGAGGTGTTTGCATATCGGGGGGGGGGGGGGGGGGTGATGATATTATTCTTCTGAACTCCTCTGCTTTTCTGGACCGAACCACCTGCGGGGAGGAATGAGGAAGATTCATGGAATGTCGCCGCTCCTTCATGTGCCTGCGCAGTGCGGCGCTCACCTTTCCTTAGGAAAATGACTAAGTTCTATTTTTAAATTAATTTGATTTTTTTTATTGTAAAGACAAAAAAAAAAAATTACATGCAAGCCAAAAAGCCGTTTATTTGGGGTTTCCAGTACACTTTGATTATCATGGCAATATTCTTTGATGTAATTAAAGGAACACTAAAGGTTTGTTTTTTATTAGATCAAATGATTGCTGTAAGCTAGAGCATTTAAATATCACTTACCTCGTTTTTCCTTTTGACCTCCAAAATACAGAAATCCGGGTTTGAAAATGCCATTTCCTGTCTCTCCTCTTCTTGCTTTCCACCAGAATCTGAGCCGTTTTGCATGGTGGAAATCCGAATGTGCTCACCCCCTCCCGATGACTACAGCCCTGCGGGAAGCTCTCTTATCCCTCACAGGCATGGAGACTAAGCCTAATGGGAACTGTAGTTCCCATTAGGCCGTGATGTAGCAAGAATGAATGCGTACCGCAAACCAGGAAGTCAGTGAGAATAATGATTCAGGAGTGACGGAGGGGAATAAAACGGCTCGATTTCAACAGGGATCAAACTAGATATAATGCAAAACATTACTTTTTACTTTATCAGCTACTGTCAGACTTTAATTTAAGAGGAAAATATTTTTGTGTTTACAACCCCTTTAAGGCAGAACTCGGGAAATAGCGCAGTTTAGTTTTCTATTATAATTTTGTGGTAAACGGAGATTTTCTATTTTGTCATAAAAAATAATAAAGTGATAAATCTCCACACTGGGGACACAGACAGGAGTAAAAGCCGACAGAGCATCTAATCTCTCCACCCAGAACCAAGAAACGTGAGTCGGGATCTGAAGGAGGGTGGGGAGGAAACGCTTGTAGTAATCCGTTCCAACACAAGATGGCGCCACAGCACACATTACTGATTAACTGCGATGTTTGATCACAAATTACCGCCGCCTCCAATGTTACTGCAAATTCTACACCAATATTGATGGGACATCATTCCCCCACCTCACTCCCACCTCACCCCCACATCATTCCCACTTCACCCCCCCCCACCTCACTCCCCCACCACACCCCCATCATTCCCCCACCACACCCCCCATCATTCCCCCCCACCTCACCCCCATCATTCCCCCACCACACCCCCACTTCACCCCCCCCCACCTCACTCCCCCACCACACCCCCATCATTCCCCCACCACACCCCCACTTCACCCCCCCCCACCTCACTCCCCCACCACACCCCCATCATCCCCCCACCACACCCCCACTCCCCCCCCCCCCACCTCACTCCCCCACCACACCCCCATCATTCCCCCACCACACCCCCACTTCACCCCCCCCCCCACCTCACTCCCCCACCACACCCCCATCATTCCCCCACCACACCCCCCCATCATTCCCCCACCCCCACCTCACTCCCATCATTCCCCCACCCCCACCTCACTCCCATCATTCCCCCACCACACCCCCATCATTCCCCCACCACACTCCCCCACCTCACCCCCATCATTCCCCCACCCCCACTACACTTCCAGCACACCCCCATCACTCCCCCACCACACCCCCCCACCACACTCCCCCACCACACACCCATCACTCCCCCACCTCACTCCCCCACTCCCATCACTCCCCCACATCACTCCCCCACCTCTCTTCTCCTCTCCATGTCTCCTTTCCACTTTCTCTCAAATTCAAAATGCCTTTTTTAGCAAGACCAAATACATTTTACAAAATACATTCTGTTTGTGTGGGAGGTGGTGGGAAGATTCTCTCTCTTCTCTCTCTCCCTTTTCTCCTCTCTCTCCCTCTTCTCCTCTCTCTCCCTCTTCTCCTCTCTCTCCCTCTTCTCCTCTCTCTCCCTCTTCTCCTCTCTCTCCCTCTTCTCCTCTCTCTCCCTCTTCTCTTCTCCTCTCTCTCCCTCTTCTCCTCTCTCTCCCTCTTCTCCTCTCTCTCCCTCTTCTCCTCTCTCTCCCTCTTCTCCTCTCTCTCCCTCTTCTCCTCTCTCTCCCTCTTCTCCTCTCTCTCCCTCTTCTCCTCTCTCTCCCTCTCTCTCTCTCTTCCTCTCTCTCTCTCTCTCTCTCTCTCTCTCTTCTCTCCCTCTTCTCCTCTCTCTCCCTCTTCTCCTCTCTCTCCCTCTTCTCCTCTCTCTCCCTCTTCTCCTCTCTCTCTGATACATTCATTATTTACTCATTTACTGGCCTTGTGTATTATAATGGCCTACAAGTGGTCCCGACATCCGCTGCAGCCATCGCACATAATGAACTCCATAAATTATCTGTGTGTGAAGAGGAGCGTCTCCATTATCCCCCCCCCCATACGGGGCGACATCCTGAGGGTATTATTTGTAGAAGCGAGCTTTAACCTTTGGCCTATTGACAGATCACACCGAGATAATGGAAGACGGTCGCCGACTCGGATCCTCGAAAATCGGATCCTCTCACTTCTCATCCCACCGAATGTTACACAGCGAAGATCGTTTCTATGGGATTCCGTATATTGGATCCGACCGGGATCACTGTGTGGTGTAATGTGTGTGTGTGTATATATATATATATATATATATATATATATGTGTGTAGGGGGGAGGGGGGGGCAAACAAACTACAAAATACAGACAACAACAATTAAATGCAGCCACTGTGCCCATCAAATGCCGCCACTGTGCCCGTCAAATTCGCCCACTGTGCCCATCAAATGCAGCCACTGTGCCCATCAAATGCCACCACTGTGCCTGTAAAATTCCACCACTGTGCCCATAAAATTCCACCACTGTGCCTGTAAAATTCCACCACTGTGCCCGTCAAATGCAGCTACTTGCCCATCAAATTCAGCCACTGTGCCCATCAAATGCAGCTACTTGCCCATCAAATGCAGCCACTGTGCCCATCAAATGCCACCACTGTGCCCGTCAAATTTGCCCACTGTGCCCATCAAATGCAGCCACTGTGCCCGTAAAATTCCACCACTGTGCCCGTCAAATGCAGCTACTTGCCCATCAAATTCAGCCACTGTGCCCATCAAATGCAGCTACTTGCCCATCAAATTCAGCCACTGTGCCCATCACATGCAGCTACTTGCCCATCAAATGCAGCCACTGTGCCCATCAAATGCCACCACTGTGCCCGTCAAATTCGCCCACTGTGCCCATCAAATGCCACCACTGTGCCTGTAAAATTCCACCACTGTGCCCATAAAATTCCACCACTGTGCCCATCAAATGCAGCTACTTGCCCATCAAATTCAGCCACTGTGCCCATCAAATGCAGCTACTTGCCCATCAAATGCAGCCACTGTGCCCATCAAATGCCACCACTGTGCCCGTCAAATTCGCCCACTGTGCCCATCAAATGCAGTCACTGTGCCCGTAAAATTCCACCACTGTGCCCGTCAAATGCAGTTACTTGCCCATCAAATTCAGCCACTGTGCCCATCAAATGCAGCTACTTGCCCATCAAATTCAGCCACTGTGCCCATCAAATGCAGCTACTTGCCCATCAAATGCAGCCACTGTGCCCATCAAATGCCACCACTGTGCCCGTCAAATTCGCCCACTGTGCCCATCAAATGCAGCCACTGTGCCCGTAAAATTCCACCACTGTGCCCATCAAATGCAGCTACTTGCCCATCAAATTCAGCCACTGTGCCGTCAAATGCAGCTACTTGCCCATCAAATGGAGCCACTGTCCCCTAACAAATTCAGCCACTGTGCCCCCCCCTCGCCCGCTCACTCACTGACTGCCCGCCACGTATATGTAAGAGTCTACAATGTTTGTAGCTGCGGACTTTTACTTTTTTGGGGGTCCCGGATCTCCTCTATACCAATGAGGCAGCAGAGTGGCTCTGTGGTCAGTCCCGAGGTCCTCCTGGGTTTGGCCGGGGCTCGTTCTGCATCGGGATTGGATGGTTTCCTCCCATGCCAAGCCATGCAGGGAGGATGATGAGCCTTAGATTGTAAGCTCCTGAGGGCAGGGAGGATAATGAGCCTTAGATTGTAAGCTCCTGAGGGCAGGGAGGATGATGAGCCTTAGATTGTAAGCTCCTGAGGGCAGGGAGGATGATGAGCCTTAGATTGTAAGCTCCTGAGGGCAGGGAGGATGATGAGCCTTAGATTGTAAGCTCCTGAGGGCAGGGAGGATAATGAGCCTTAGATTGTAAGCTCCTGAGGGCAGGGAGGATGATGAGCCTTAGATTGTAAGCTCCTGAGGGCAGGGAGGATGATGAGCCGGGCCTTAGATTGTAAGCTCCTGAGGGCAGGGAGGATGATGAGCCTTAGATTGTAAGCTCCTGAGGGCAGGGAGGATGATGAGCCGGGCCTTAGATTGTAAGCTCCTGAGGGCAGGGAGGATGATGAGCCTTAGATTGTAAGCTCCTGAGGCCAGGGAGGATGATGAGCCTTAGATTGTAAGCTCCTGAGGGCAGGGAGGATGATGAGCCTTAGATTGTAAGCTCCTGAGGGCAGGGAGGATGATGAGCCGGGCCTTAGATTGTAAGCTCCTGAGGGCAGGGAGGATGATGAGCCGGGCCTTAGATTGTAAGCTCCTGAGGGCAGGGAGGATGATGAGCCTTAGATTGTAAGCTCCTGAGGGCAGGGAGGATGATGAGCCGGGCCTTAGATTGTAAGCTCCTGAGGGCAGGGAGGATGATGAGCCTTAGATTGTAAGCTCCTGAGGGCAGGGAGGATAATGAGCCTTAGATTGTAAGCTCCTGAGGGCAGGGAGGATGATGAGCCTTAGATTGTAAGCTCCTGAGGGCAGGGAGGATGATGAGCCGGGCCTTAGATTGTAAGCTCCTGAGGCCAGGGAGGATGATGAGCCTTAGATTGTAAGCTCCTGAGGGCAGGGAGGATGATGAGCCTTAGATTGTAAGCTCCTGAGGGCAGGGAGGATGATGAGCCTTAGATTGTAAGCTCCTGAGGGCAGGGAGGATGATGAGCCTTAGATTGTAAGCTCCTGAGGGCAGGGAGGATGATGAGCCTTAGATTGTAAGCTCCTGAGGCCAGGGACTGAGCCCGGCATATAAATCCCTGAAATAGATAAATAACATTTCATTTCGCGATTTTCTCTTTTCATTCCACGTGAAATGCGATCAATTTCCGATCATCGAGCGGAAAGAAGAAATGTGCATCAGAGGACACAAGGGGGCAGCAGAGACCTGCACAGCGAGGAACGCGCGGCTCCCCATGGAGGGAGAAGGACGCCATTCTGCGTCTTTTGTATCTCAACTGATATTTACTCATTTTACTTCCCCGTAATAAACACGTTTTCTGTACCGCATTCTAAGCGAAATGACCGCGCCTCAAAAACAGACCGAACCCCCCAGAAATCCATCGTACTCCACACAGAGCATCCGGAAAGGACTCACAGCGCTTCACTTCTTCCACATTGTGTTATGTTACAGCCTCATTCCAAAATGGATTCAATTCATTATTTTCTACAAACATCCCAGAATGACAACGTGAGAGAAGTCTCCTCCCATCACAGACTCCTCCCATCACAGACTCCTCCCATGTACATAAGTATCACAGGCTCCTCCCATCACAGACTCCTCCCACGTACATAGGTATCACAGGCTCCTCCCATCACTGACTCCTCCCATGTACATAAGTATCACAGACTCCTCCCATGTACATAAGTATCACAGGCTCCTCCCATCACAGACTCCTCCCATGTACATAAGTATTACAGACTCCTCCCCATGTACATAAGTATCACAGGCTCCTCCCATGTACACAAGTATCACAGGCTCCTCCCATGTACATAAGTATCACAGGCTCCTCCCATGTACATAAGTATCACAGGCTCCTCCCAGGTACATAAGTATCACAGGCTCCTCCCAGGTACATAAGTATCACAGGCTCCTCCCACATACATAAGTATCACAGGCTCCTCCCATGTACACAAGTATCACAGGCTCCTCCCATGTACATAAGTATCACAGGCTCCTCCCATGTACATAAGTATCACAGGCTCCTCCCATGTACATAAGTATCATAGACTCCTCCCATGTACATAAGTATCACAGGCTCCTCCCACGTACACAAGTATCACAGGCTCCTCCCATGTACATAAGTATCACAGACTCCTCCCATGTACATAAGTATCACAGACTCCTCCTATATACATAAGTATCACAGGCTCCTCCCATGTACATAAGTATCACAGGCTCCTCCCATGTACATAAGTATCACAGGCTCCTCCCATGTACACAAGTATCACAGGCTCCTCCCATGTACATAAGTATCACAGACTCCTCCCATGTACATAAGTATCACAGGCTCCTCCCATGTACATAAGTATCGCAGGCTCCTCCCATGTACATAAGTATCACAGGCTCCTCCCATGTACATAAGTATCGCAGGCTCCTCCCATGTACATAAGTATCATTGACTCCTCCCATGTACATAAGTATCACAGGCTCCTCCCACATACATAAGTATCACAGGCTCCTCCCATGTACATAAGTATCACAGGCTCCTCCCACGTACACAAGTATCACAGGCTCCTCCCATGTACATAAGTATCACAGACTCCTCCTATATACATAAGTATCACAGGCTCCTCCCATGTACATAAGTATCACAGGCTCCTCCCATGTACACAAGTATCACAGGCTCCTCCCATGTACATAAGTATCACAGGCTCCTCCCATGTACATAAGTATCACAAGCTCCTCCCATGTACATAAGTATCACAGGCTCCTCCCATGTACATAAGTATCACAGGCTCCTCCCATGTACATAAGTATCATAGACTCCTCCCATATACACAAGTATCACAGTCTTCACCGGCGCCTTCCCTTGCTCTCCACGGACATCGCGGCAGAGTCCGTTTCCTTCCTCCCCCCGGCTGCCTGAGGAGGGACTCTTCTTTTTTGAGCCAATCGGAAAATGGGTCTCAGACCTGCTTCTGATTGGCCGGATTTAGGATCAGTGTTTCAATGGCGAAAATTCATCTGCTGTTGTAACACCTGGGTGGGCTCCTGGCGCAATGCTCTGCGCTCCGAATCCACCCTATTAGAGCCTCTGGCTCGTCAGGTGCTACCCCCCCCCGCCACTGTAATTCACGCACCCGGCGTCCTGAAAGGGGCCAAACGCATGAATAGGGGGTGGCGTGTCCTGCAAAATAGCAGCCGTGGATAGAGGGGCGGAGCTCCAACAGCCTTATTGGACGGACCACCACTGCTGTAGGGTTCAATATTGAGTTGGCTCCGCCCTTTGCAGCTATAACAGTGTGTCTATGGGAAGGCCATCCACAAGGTTTAGGGGTGTGTCTATGGGAAGGCCATCCACAAGGTTTAGGGGTGTGTCTATGGGAAGGCCATCCACAAGGTTTAGGGGTGTGTCTATGGGAAGGCCATCCACAAGGTTTAGGGGTGTGTCTATGGGAAGGCCATCCACAAGGTTTAGGGGTGTGTCTATGGGAAGGCCGTCCACAAGGTTTAGGGGTGTGTCTATGGGAAGGCCGTCCACAAGGTTTAGGGGTGTGTCTATGGGAAGGCCATCCACAAGGTTTAGGGGTGTGTCTATGGGAAGGCCGTCCACAAGGTTTAGGGGTGTGTCTATGGGAAGGCCATCCACAAGGTTTAGGGGTGTGTCTATGGGAAGGCCATCCACAAGGTTTAGGGGTGTGTCTATGGGAAGGCCATCCACAAGGTTTAGGGGTGTGTCTATGGGAAGGCCGTCCACAAGGTTTAGGGGTGTGTCTATGGGAAGGCCATCCACAAGGTTTAGGGGTGTGTCTATGGGAAGGCCATCCACAAGGTTTAGGGGTGTGTCTATGGGAAGGCCATCCACAAGGTTTAGGGGTGTGTCTATGGGAAGGCCGTCCACAAGGTTTAGAGGTGTGTCTATGGGAAGTCTGTCCACAAGGTTTAGGGGTGTGTCTATGGGAAGGCGGTCCACAAGGTTTAGGGGTGTGTCTATGGGAAGTCTGTCCGCAAGGTTTAGGGGTGTGTCTATGGGAAGGCTGTCCACAAGGTTTAGGGGTGTGTCTATGGGAAGGCCGTCCGCAAGGTTTAGGGGTGTGTCTATGGGAAGGCTGTCCACAAGGTTTAGGGGTGTGTCTATGGGAAGGCGGTCCACAAGGTTTAGGGGTGTGTCTATGGGAAGGCGGTCCACAAGGTTTAGGGGTGTGTCTATGGGAAGGCCGTCCACAAGGTTTAGGGGTGTGTCTATGGGAAGGCCATCCACAAGGTTTAGGGGTGTGTCTATGGGAAGGCCATCCACAAGGTTTAGGGGTGTGTCTATGGGAAGGCCGTCCACAAGGTTTAGGGGTGTGTCTATGGGAAGGCCATCCACAAGGTTTAGGGGTGTGTCTATGGGAAGGCCGTCCACAAGGTTTAGGGGTGTGTCTATGGGAAGGCCATCCACAAGGTTTAGGGGTGTGTCTATGGGAAGGCCATCCACAAGGTTTAGGGGTGTGTCTATGGGAAGGCCATCCACAAGGTTTAGGGGTGTGTCTATGGGAAGGCCGTCCACAAGGTTTAGGGGTGTGTCTATGGGAATGCCATCCACAAGGTTTAGGGGTGTGTCTATGGGAAGGCCATCCACAAGGTTTAGGGGTGTGTCTATGGGAAGGCCATCCACAAGGTTTAGGGGTGTGTCTATGGGAAGGCCGTCCACAAGGTTTAGAGGTGTGTCTATGGGAAGTCTGTCCACAAGGTTTAGGGGTGTGTCTATGGGAAGGCGGTCCACAAGGTTTAGGGGTGTGTCTATGGGAAGTCTGTCCGCAAGGTTTAGGGGTGTGTCTATGGGAAGGCTGTCCACAAGGTTTAGGGGTGTGTCTATGGGAAGGCCGTCCGCAAGGTTTAGGGGTGTGTCTATGGGAAGGCTGTCCACAAGGTTTAGGGGTGTGTCTATGGGAAGGCGGTCCACAAGGTTTAGGGGTGTGTCTATGGGAAGGCGGTCCACAAGGTTTAGGGGTGTGTCTATGGGAAGGCCGTCCACAAGGTTAAGGGGTGTGTCTATGGGAAGGCCATCCACAAGGTTTAGGGGTGTGTCTATGGGAAGGCCATCCACAAGGTTTAGGGGTGTGTCTATGGGAAGGCCATCCACAAGGTTTAGGGGTGTGTCTATGGGAAGGCCATCCACAAGGTTTAGGGGTGTGTCTATGGGAAGGCCATCCACAAGGTTTAGGGGTGTGTCTATGGGAAGGCCGTCCACAAGGTTTAGGGGTGTGTCTATGGGAAGGCCGTCCACAAGGTTTAGGGGTGTGTCTATGGGAAGGCCATCCACAAGGTTTAGGGGTGTGTCTATGGGAAGGCCGTCCACAAGGTTTAGGGGTGTGTCTATGGGAAGGCCATCCACAAGGTTTAGGGGTGTGTCTATGGGAAGGCCATCCACAAGGTTTAGGGGTGTGTCTATGGGAAGGCCATCCACAAGGTTTAGGGGTGTGTCTATGGGAAGGCCGTCCACAAGGTTTAGGGGTGTGTCTATGGGAAGGCCATCCACAAGGTTTAGGGGTGTGTCTATGGGAAGGCCATCCACAAGGTTTAGGGGTGTGTCTATGGGAAGGCCATCCACAAGGTTTAGGGGTGTGTCTATGGGAAGGCCGTCCACAAGGTTTAGAGGTGTGTCTATGGGAAGTCTGTCCACAAGGTTTAGGGGTGTGTCTATGGGAAGGCGGTCCACAAGGTTTAGGGGTGTGTCTATGGGAAGTCTGTCCGCAAGGTTTAGGGGTGTGTCTATGGGAAGGCTGTCCACAAGGTTTAGGGGTGTGTCTATGGGAAGGCCGTCCGCAAGGTTTAGGGGTGTGTCTATGGGAAGGCTGTCCACAAGGTTTAGGGGTGTGTCTATGGGAAGGCGGTCCACAAGGTTTAGGGGTGTGTCTATGGGAAGGCGGTCCACAAGGTTTAGGGGTGTGTCTATGGGAAGGCGGTCCACAAGGTTTAGGAGGGTGTCTATGGGAAGGCCGTCCACAAGGTTTAGGGGTGTGTCTATGGGAAGGCCGTCCACAAGGTTTAGGGGTGCGTCTATGGGAAGGCCATCCACAAGGTTTAGGGGTGTGTCTATGGGAAGGCCGTCCACAAGGTTTAGGGGTGTGTCTATGGGAAGGCCATCCACAAGGTTTAGGGGTGTGTCTATGGGAAGGCCATCCACAAGGTTTAGGGGTGTGTCTATGGGAAGGCCGTCCACAAGGTTTAGAGGTGTGTCTATGGGAAGTCTGTCCACAAGGTTTAGGGGTGTGTCTATGGGAAGGCGGTCCACAAGGTTTAGGGGTGTGTCTATGGGAAGTCTGTCCGCAAGGTTTAGGGGTGTGTCTATGGGAAGGCTGTCCACAAGGTTTAGGGGTGTGTCTATGGGAAGGCCGTCCGCAAGGTTTAGGGGTGTGTCTATGGGAAGGCGGTCCACAAGGTTTAGGGGTGTGTCTATGGGAAGGCGGTCCACAAGGTTTAGGGGTGTGTCTATGGGAAGGCGGTCCACAAGGTTTAGGAGGGTGTCTATGGGAAGGCCGTCCACAAGGTTTAGGGGTGTGTCTATGGGAAGGCCATCCACAAGGTTTAGGGGTGTGTCTATGGGAAGGCCGTCCACAAGGTTTAGGGGTGTGTCTATGGGAAGGCGGTCCACAAGGTTTAGGGGTGTGTCTATGGGAAGGCGGTCCACAAGGTTTAGGGGTGTGTCTATGGGAAGGCCGTCCACAAGGTTTAGGGGTGTGTCTATGGGAAGACGGTCCACAAGGTTTAGGGGTGTGTCTATGGGAAGTCTGTCCACAAGGTTTAGGGGTGTGTCTATGGGAAGGCGGTCCACAAGGTTTAGGGGTGTGTCTATGGGAAGTCTGTCCGCAAGGTTTAGGGGTGTGTCTATGGGAAGGCTGTCCACAAGGTTTAGGGGTGTGTCTATGGGAAGGCGGTCCACAAGGTTTAGGGGTGTGTCTATGGGAAGGCGGTCCACAAGGTTTAGGGGTGTGTCTATGGGAAGGCGGTCCACAAGGTTTAGGGGTGTGTCTATGGGAAGGCCGTCCACAAGGTTTAGGGGTGTGTCTATGGGAAGGCCGTCCACAAGGTTTAGGGGTGTGTCTATGGGAAGGAGGTCCACAAGGTTTAGGGGTGTGTTTATGGGAAGGCGGTCCACAAGGTTTAGGAGTGTGTCTATGGGAAGGCCGTCCACAAGGTTTAGGGGTGTGTCTATGGGAAGGAGGTCCACAAGGTTTAGGGGTGTGTCTATGGGAAGGCCGTCCACAAGGTTTAGGGGCGTGTCTATGGGAAGGTCTGTCCACAAGGTTTAGGGGTGTGTCTATGGGAAGGTCTGTCCACAAGGTTTAGGGGTGTGTCTATGGGAAGGTCTGTCCACAAGGTTTAGGGGTGTGTCTATGGGAAGGCCGTCCACAAGGTTTAGGGGCGTGTCTATGGCAAGGTCTGTCCACAAGGTTTAGGGGTGTGTCTATGGGAAGGTCTGTCCACAAGGTTTAGGGGAGTGTCTATGGGAAGGTCTGTCCACAAGGTTTAGGGGTGTGTCTATGGGAAGGCCGTCCACAAGGTTTAGGGGGGTGTCTATGGGAAGGCCGTCCACAAGGTTTAGGGGTGTGTTTATGGGAAGGCGGTCCACAAGGTTTAGGGGTGTGTCTATGGGAAGGAGGTCCACAAGGTTTAGGGGTGTGTCTATGGGAAGGAGGTCCACAAGGTTTAGGGGTGTGTTTATGGGAAGGCGGTCCACAAGGTTTAGGGGTGTGTCTATGGGAAGGAGGTCCACAAGGTTTAGGGGTGTATCTATGGGAAGGCCGTCCACAAGGTTTAGGGGTGTGTCTTTGGGAAGGCTGTCCACAAGGTTAAGGGGTGTGTCTATGGGAAGGCTGTCCACAAGGTTTAGGGGTGTGTCTTTGGGAAGGCTGTCCACAAGGTTTAGGGGTGTGTCTATGGGAAGGCCGTCCACAAGGTTTAGGGGTGTGTCTTTGGGAAGGCTGTCCACAAGGTTTAGGGGTGTGTCTATGGGAAGGCAGTCCACAAGGTTTAGGGGTGTGTCTATGGGAAGGCCGTCCACAAGGTTTAGGGGTGTGTCTATGGGAAGGCCGTCCACAAGGTTTAGGGGTGTGTCTATGGGAAGGCCGTCCACAAGGTTTAGGAGTGTGTCTATGGGAAGGCGGTCCACAAGGTTTAGGGGTGTGTCTATGGGAAGGCCGTCCACAAGGTTTAGGGGTGTGTCTATGGGAAGGCCGTCCACAAGGTTTAGGGGTGTGTCTATGGGAAGGCCGTCCACAAGGTTGGCAAGTATGAGGCAGCTACTTTGGGCCCCACAACAATGACAGGGCCCAGGGCAGCTTCCCCTTTTGCCCGTTCTTAAAGATGGCCCAGCACTGGCCTTAAGGGATTGCCCAGGCCCAGTTTTGAGGGCGGGCTTAAGACTGATTCATTTGGATAGAGTCCCCCTTAAATTGGTTGTGCTCCCATGGGAGGCTCTATGTTCGGGGGGATTAGAGGTTCCGCAGTGAGACGGATCGGCGTCGCCCTTGGGAGGAGAGTGCCGAGGATCAGACAGACGTGTAGAGATGGGAAATTGCAGACGGGGAAGAATTCTATTATCACGAGTTGTTAACTTGTTGCCTGAACTTCCTTCTTTAACCAAGTCACATCGGCGGGATAATAGCGTTTCCATAACCCTGCGCCCGCCGCGATTTATGTGCGGAATCTCTAATGGCTTCAATGCTAATCTATCAGAAGATGATGAGATAATCACAGCGCAGCCGGCGCTCTCTACATCACCGCCAGACAAGGTAACAGCACGGGGCCCGGGAATGTATCATCCCGTAATGTCACCGATAAATCCATTACTGAGCATTACCCCGAGTGATACCGAGCCGACAGCGGGGGACCCAGCGCACCGCCGCCGCCGTCATACCCCAACATGTCACCGATAAATCCATTACTGAGCATTACCCCGAGTGATACCGAGCCGACAGCGGGGGACCAGCGCACCGCCGCCGCCGTCATACCCCAACATGTCACCGATAAATCCATTACTGAGCATTACCCCGAGTGATACCGAGCCGACAGCGGGGGACCAGCGCACCGCCGCCGCCGTCATACCCCAACATGCCACTGATAAATCCATTACTGAGCATTACCCCGAGTGATACCAAGCCGACAGCGGGGAGCCCAGCGCACCGCCGCCGCCGTCATACCCCAACATGCCCATCATAGGTCATCATCCATCCCAATAATCCCATCACTCTGCTCCTTTCCAACTCCCCTCTCCTGATATACTCTGCTGGAGGACTCTGCTCCTTCCTCTATAACTCTCCTCTCCTGATATACTCTGCTGGAGGACTCTGCTCCTTCCTCTATAACTCTCCTCTCCTGATATACTCTGCTGGAGGACTCTGCTCCTTCCTCTATAACTCCCCTCTCCTGATATACTCTGCTGGAGGACTCTGCTCCTTCCTCTATAACTCTCCTCTCCTGATATACTCTCCTGGAGGACTCTGCTCCTTCCTCTATAACTCTCCTCTCCTGATATACTCTGCTGGAGGACTCTGCTCCTTCCTCTATAACTCTCCTCTCCTGATATACTCTGCTGGAGGACTCTGCTCCTTCCTCTATAACTCTCCTCTCCTGATATACTCTGCTGGAGGACTCTGCTCCTTCCTCTATAACTCCCCTCTCCTGATATACTCTGCTGGAGGACTCTGCTCCTTCCTCTATAACTCTCCTCTCCTGATATACTCTCCTGGAGGACTCTGCTCCTTCCTCTATAACTCTCCTCTCCTGATATACTCTGCTGGAGGACTCTGCTCCTTCCTCTATAACTCTCCTCTCCTGATATACTCTGCTGGAGGACTCTGCTCCTTCCTCTATAACTCTCCTCTCCTGATATACTCTGCTGGAGGACTCTGCTCCTTCCTCTATAACTCTCCTCTCCTGATATACTCTGCTGGAGGACTCTGCTCCTTCCTCTATAACTCTCCTCTCCTGATATACTCTGCTGGAGGACTCTGCTCCTTCCTCTATAACTCCCCTCTCCTGATATACTCTGCTGGAGGACTCTGCTCCTTCCTCTATAACTCTCCTCTCCTGATATACTCTCCTGGAGGACTCTGCTCCTTCCTCTATAACTCTCCTCTCCTGATATACTCTGCTGGAGGACTCTGCTCCTTCCTCTATAACTCTCCTCTCCTGATATACTCTGCTGGAGGACTCTGCTCCTTCCTCTATAACTCTCCTCTCCTGATATACTCTGCTGGAGGACTCTGCTCCTTCCTCTATAACTCCCCTCTCCTGATATACTCTGCTGGAGGACTCTGCTCCTTCCTCTATAACTCTCCTCTCCTGATATACTCTCCTGGAGGACTCTGCTCCTTCCTCTATAACTCTCCTCTCCTGATATACTCTGCTGGAGGACTCTGCTCCTTCCTCTATAACTCTCCTCTCCTGATATACTCTGCTGGAGGACTCTGCTCCTTCCTCTATAACTCTCCTCTCCTGATATACTCTGCTGGAGGACTCTGCTCCTTCCTCTATAACTCTCCTCTCCTGATATACTCTGCTGGAGGACTCTGATCCTTCCTCTATAACTCTCCTCTCCCGATATACTCTGCTGGAGGACTCTGCTCCTTCCTCTATAACTTTCCTCTCCTGATATACTCTGCTGGAGGACTCTGCTCCTTCCTCTATAACTCTCCTCTCCTGATATACTCTGCTGGAGGACTCTGCTCCTTCCTCTATAACTCTCCTCTCCTGATATACTCTGCTGGAGGACTCTGCTCCTTCCTCTATAACTCTCCTCTCCTGATATACTCTGCTGGAGGACTCTGCTCCTTCCTCTATAACTCTCCTCTCCTGATATACTCTGCTGGAGGACTCTGCTCCTTCCTCTATAACTCTCCTCTCCTGATATACTCTGCTGGAGGACTCTGCTCCTTCCTCTATAACTCTCCTCTCCTGATATACTCTGCTGGAGGACTCTGCTCCTTTCCAACTCCCCTCTCCTGATATACTCTGCTGGAGGACTCTGCTCCTTCCTCTATAACTCTCCTCTCCTGATATACTCTGCTGGAGGACTCTGCTCCTTCCTCTATAACTCTCCTCTCCTGATATACTCTGCTGGAGGACTCTGCTCCTTCCTCTATAACTCTCCTCTCCTGATATACTCTGCTGGAGGACTCTGCTCCTTCCTCTATAACTCTCCTCTCCTGATATACTCTGCTGGAGGACTCTGCTCCTTCCTCTATAACTCTCCTCTCCTGATATACTCTGCTGGAGGACTCTGCTCCTTCCTCTATAACTCTCCTCTCCTGATATACTCTGCTGGAGGACTCTGCTCCTTCCTCTATAACTCTCCTCTCCTGATATACTCTGCTGGAGATGGTGAGAAGCTCGCAGTGTGCGGTGAAATGGGAGGAAGAGATGTCAGTGCAGCAGAGGAGTCGGTACAGCTGTGGAGGGGGGGAAGGGCGGCGAGGAGTTGCGCTGTAATGGCGGTATGATGAGGTGAGGACGCGGCGCCGTGTCGCAGTATCTGGGGAACGGGCTGAATAATTAAACGCATCCATTAGCTCTCTAAGTATATAAAGCTCGTTATCTTTACGCGTTTCAGACGCTGCCGCAGCGGTCGCGCCGGATCTCGTCTGGATTTGTGATTCTCATTACCTCTAATAAAGTGATTTCTCCTCTTCCTTCTAAACTGAACATGTCAGCCGCCTCCGGGCCGCACTCCGCCAAAACCCCTCCCCCGGGGGGCCGCCAGGCCGGGGCGCACTCCACCAAAACCTCTCCCCCGGGGGGCCGCCAGGCCGGGGCGCACTCCACCAAAACCTCTCCCCCGGGGGGCCGCCAGGCCGGGGCGCACTCCACCAAAACCCCTGCCCCGGGGGCCCCCAGACCGGGCCGCACTCCGCCAAAACCCCTCCCCCGGGTGGCCCCAGACCGGGCCACATTCCGCCAAAGCCCCTCCCCCGGGGGGCCCCCAGGCCGGGCCCCATGGAAGCTTTCAGGGGGAAAAAAAAGGCTTCAGACACTTAAAGTGGAACTCCGAGCAGAAAAAAAAATGACACATATTGTATGGTGGAGTCCCCCCCCCCCCGGTACATACTTTTAGGACCTGTTGATCCTGCCAGTACGCAGGGCTGCTGGTAATGCAGTACAACTGATCCTGTTGTACTGGGCACAGACCTCATCAGCTAAACAAGGGGGGGGGGGCAGACCTCATCAGCTAAACAGGGGGGGGGACAGACCTCATCAGCTAAACAAGGGGGGCAGGCCTCATCAGCTAAACAAGGGGGGGCAGACCTCATCAGCTAAACAGGGGGGGGCCCAGACCTCATCAGCTAAACAGGGGGGGGCCCAGACCTCATCAGCTAAACAGGGGGGGCAGACCTCATCAGCTAAACAAGGGGGGGGCCAAAGAACACTGACGGGGGTGCTTACAATGGTCACCTGTAATTGACATGATTTAAAACAAAGTGCACTTGCCCTCCCCCCCTCCACAGGTTCACACCTGGCCACGCCTCCACATTGCAGCACAAATAGCTGCTTTGGGCCACACGCCCGGGGCGGCTGACCCTTCTGGCCCCCCCCCCCCCCCGCTCCTGTCACCTGCACCCCTGATGAAGACTACAAGTGCCCACCACATTATCAGGAAGCCGGTGCAGAGCGATGCCAAGATCATGTGACAGGAAGTGGCTGCAAAGAGGCTGCAGGAGATGAAAACAATATTTTACGGAAACAAATCTCGGCAGTTGATGGAAAGTCACGGTTGCGACGTTGGCGGTGATTCTGGGCGCCATCAGAGGACATTTCTGCGTCGGCTGGTAATCCGGAGTGTAAAGTTCTGAGGGGACGATGAGAGGACGTCGTCTATAATTCCCCTCCCCCGCCCGGGAAGAACGCTCTTTGTAGTGAATGTCACATTGCGCTCGGCTCGTTATTTGCCATCCCCCCCTCCCCCCCCGTAATCCGCTAAACTTTAATGCGCCGCGATTGTATTTATCCGCCAATTTCTGGTCTCTGGAAGTATGAAACGCGTAATTATCTGAGCTTAGCCAACGTGCGAGAGACGCCGCTAATCCGCCGCCGACATTCATTTCTGCACAAAGTGCGGCGCGGGAATCACCGGCACCGCGATGTAACTACCGTCCAATTCACCAAAGACAACAACACCGTCCCCCGGGGACCTCCGTCCATCGGGGAACTACAAGTCCCATGAGACCCAGAGGAAGGCGAAGGATGGGAGTGACGAGGAGATCTTCCTCTGACCCTCACTGATTGGATGAAGGTTTGTGGACTCCTGACCAATCACATCCATTCCAGAACCGTGCCCCTCCCCCAACGCTCTTCTGGGAAGGAAATTGGTGGCATGGCGCTGATGTTGGATGGGATTTGTCTCACCATCGGTGTTCCATTTGGAGGTCAGTGAGGAGCACCATGTACACTATATTACCAAAAGTATTGGGACACAGGGCTGTCTTAATGCATGGGCAACCCTGGGCAATGCCCAGGGGCCCCAGGTGCATGGGGGGCCCCATAATAATCTTGAATGATATCATACTTCCCAACTGTCCCAAATTTGCCAGGACAGTGCCGCTTTTTACTAAGCTGTCCTTGGATGTGTCCCAGAACCAGCATTGTGCCCTCCTGATCCCAGTACTGTGCCCTTCTGATCCCAGTATTGTACCCTCCCGATCCCAGTACTGTGCCCTTCTGATCCCAGTATTGTGCCCTCCCGATCCCGGTATTGTACCCTCCCGATCCCGGTATTGTGCCCTCCCGATCCCAGTATTATGCCCTCCCGATCCCAGTATTGTGCCCTCCCGATCCCAGTACTGTGCCCTTCTGATCCCAGTATTGTGCCCTCCTGATCCCAGTACTGTGCCCTTCTGATCCCAGTATTGTGCCCTCCTGATCCCAGTACTGTGCCCTTCTGATCCCAGTATTGTGCCCTCCTGATCCCAGTACTGTGCCCTTCTGATCCCAGTATTGTGCCCTCCTGATCCCAGTACTGTGCCCTTCTGATCCCAGTATTGTGCCCTCCCGATCCCAGTATTATGCCCTCCCGATCCCAGTATTGTGCCCTCCCGATCCCAGTACTGTGTCCTCCTGATCCCAGTATTGTGCCCTCCTGATCCCAGTATTGTGCCCTCCTGATCCCAGTATTATGCCCTCCTGATCCCAGTATTGTGCCCCCCTGATCCCAGTACTGTGCCCTTCTGATCCCAGTATTGTGCCCTCCCGATCCCGGTATTGTACCCTCCCGATCCCGGTATTGTGCCCTCCCGATCCCAGTATTATGCCCTCCCGATCCCAGTATTGTGCCCTCCCGCTCCCGGTATTGTGCCCTCCTGATCCCAGTATTGTGCCCTCCCGATCCCGGTATTGTGCCCTCCCGATCCCAGTACTGTGTCCTCCTAATCCCAGTATTGTGCCCTCCTGATCCCAGTATTGTGCCCTCCCGATCCCGGTATTGTGCCCTCCCGATCCCAGTACTGTGTCCTCCTGATCCCAGTATTGTGCCCTCCTGATCCCAGTATTGTGCCCTCCTGATCCCAGTATTGTGCCCTCCCGATCCCAGTACTGTGCCCTCCTGACTCCCCCTGTACTCTGCCTTTCTGCACCCTTCCTATCATATACAAACTACTTAGCACCACAAATTGATACTTGGTTCTGAATCCATTACTGGGAGGTTGGTAGGGGGTGGAACCAAGGAAAGATATCTCTCTATCTCCCATCTGATCAATGTTTATAAACAATGTTACTTTGTATCTCTCTATCTCCTGTCTGATCAATGTTTATAAACAATGTTACTTTGTATCTCTCTATCTCCCGTCTGATCAATGTTTATAAACAATGTTACTTTGTATCTCTCTATCTCTCGTCTGATCAATGTTTATAAACAATGTTACTTTGTATCTCTCTATCTCCTGTCTGATCAATGTTTATAAACAATGTTACTTTGTATCTCTCTATCTCCCGTCTGATCAATGTTTATAAACAATGTTACTTTGTATCTCTCTATCTCCCGTCTGATCAATGTTTATAAACAATGTTACTTTGTATCTCTCTATCTCCCATCTGATCAATGTTTATAAACAATGTTACTTTGTATCTCTCTATCTCCCATCTGATCAATGTTTATAAACAATGTTACTTTGTATCTCTCTATCTCCTGTCTGATCAATGTTTATAAACAATGTTACTTTGTATCTCTCTATCTCCCGTCTGATCAATGTTTATAAACAATGTTACTTTGTATCTCTATCTCCTGTCTGATCAATGTTTATAAACAATGTTACTTTGTATCTCTCTATCTCCCGTCTGATCAATGTTTATAAACAATGTTACTTTGTATCTCTATCTCCCATCTGATCAATGTTTATAAACAATGTTACTTTGTATCTCTCTATCTCCTGTCTGATCAATGTTTATAAACAATGTTACTTTGTATCTCTCTATCTCCCGTCTGATCAATGTTTATAAACAATGTTACTTTGTATCTCTCTATCTCCCGTCTGATCAATGTTTATAAACAATGTTACTTTGTATCTCTCTATCTCCCGTCTGATCAATGTTTATAAACAATGTTACTTTGTATCTCTATCTCCTGTCTGATCAATGTTTATAAACAATGTTACTTTGTATCTCTCTATCTCCCGTCTGATCAATGTTTATAAACAATGTTACTTTGTATCTCTCTATCTCCCGTCTGATCAATGTTTATAAACAATGTTACTTTGTATCTCTCTATCTCCCATCTGATCAATGTTTATAAACAATGTTACTTTGTATCTCTCTATCTCCTGTCTGATCAATGTTTATAAACAATGTTACTTTGTATCTCTCTATCTCCCGTCTGATCAATGTTTATAAACAATGTTACTTTGTATCTCTCTATCTCCCGTCTGATCAATGTTTATAAACAATGTTACTTTGTATCCCTCCATCTCCCGTCTGATCAATGTTTATAAACAATGTTACTTTGTATCTCTCTATCTCCCGTCTGATCAATGTTTATAAACAATGTTACTTTGTATCTCTATCTCCTGTCTGATCAATGTTTATAAACAATGTTACTTTGTATCTCTCTATCTCCCGTCTGATCAATGTTTATAAACAATGTTACTTTGTATCTCTCTATCTCCCGTCTGATCAATGTTTATAAACAATGTTACTTTGTATCTCTCTATCTCCCGTCTGATCAATGTTTATAAACAATGTTACTTTGTATCTCTCTATCTCCCGTCTGATCAATGTTTATAAACAATGTTACTTTGTATCTCTCTATCTCCCATCTGATCAATGTTTATAAACAATGTTACTTTGTATCTCTCTATCTCCCGTCTGATCAATGTTTATAAACAATGTTACTTTGTATCTCTCTATCTCCCATCTGATCAATGTTTATAAACAATGTTACTTTGTATCTCTCTATCTCCCGTCTGATCAATGTTTATAAACAATGTTACTTTGTATCTCTCTCTCCCGTCTGATCAATGTTTATAAACAATGTTACTTTGTATCTCTCTATCCCCCGCCTGATCAATGTTTATAAACAATGTTACTTTGTATCTCTCTATCTCCTGTCTGATCAATGTTTATAAACAATGTTACTTTGTATCTCTATCTCCCGTCTGATCAATGTTTATAAACAATGTTACTTTGTATCTCTCTATCTCCTGTCTGATCAATGTTTATAAACAATGTTACTTTGTATCTCTCTATCCCCCGCCTGATCAATGTTTATAAACAATGTTACTTTGTATCTCTCTATCTCCTGTCTGATCAATGTTTATAAACAATGTTACTTTGTATCTCTCTATCTCCTCTTTGATTAATGTTTATAAACAATGTTACTTTGTATCTCTCCGTCTCCCGTCTGATCAATGTTTATAAACAATGTTGGTTGTCGGAAGATGTCGTAGTTTGTTGAGGATCCGCAGTAAAGGGTGTTGATGATTTTGTGGAATATTTGATGTTGGGATGGGGGATGGAGGATCGGGAAACGTTCGCTCTGTGAGATCGGCTTTGTAGCTTTCTGCATCAGACGCGGCACCCGGATCCATCAAACTTCTCACTTTCCATATTTATAAAAGATTTTTCTGTCTTTTCTTCAAAGCCTCCCGACTCTTCTTTGTAATGTTCGGTGTCTGGGGGGGGGGGGGGGGGGGGGGGACACAGGAGACCCGCCGCTGCATCAAAGGCCGGACTCATCAGAAGTGTGGAGACCGCCGGCACCGGCACAATAACATGGCGGATGTTCAGCTGTCATATCCATCCAATGGCTTCAGAATGTTCTCTGACCTGAAACCGGTGTGCAGATTACCGGCTCATACTTTCCTTGTTGTCACTGGAACAGGAAGTGAGGGAAAATATTCCAATGGGGACACATTGCGGCAAATGTTCTGTTCTGGAGCAAATTTCACTTCACTTAACCCTAATGTATGGAGGGAAGCCACACCTCCTAGCCCTTGAGGGAGGTCAATAACCCTGTCCTTAAGTCTGGACCTTGACCTACAGGGGAAAACCCTAAACTCTAACCCTGAACCTCTAACCTTAACCCTAAACCCCTAACCCAAAGCTCTAACCCTAACCCTCCAACCCTAACCCCTTAACCCTAACCCTGCAACCCTAACCCCCTAACCCTAACCCAAAGCTCTAACCCTAATCCCCTAACCCTAACCCAAAGCTCTAACCCTAACGATCCAACCCTAACCCCCTAACCCTAACCCAAAACTCTAACCCTAACCCTCTAACCCTAACCCCCTAACCCTAACCCAAAACGCTAACCCTAACCCTCCAACCCTAACCCCCTAACCCTAACCCCAACCCTCCAACCCTAACCCCCTAACCCAAAGCTCTAACCCTAACCCTCCAACCCTAACCCCCTAACCCTAACCCAAAGCTCTAACCCTAACCCTCCAACCCTAACCCCCTAACCCTAACCTCTAACCCTAACCCCTTAACCCTAACCCAAAACTCTAACCTTCCAACCATAACCCCCTTACCCTAACCCAAAACTCTAACCCTAACTCTCCAACCCTAACCCCCTAACCCTAACCCAAAGCTCTAATCCTAACCCCCTAACCCTAACCCAAAACTCTAACCCTAACCCTCCAACCCTAACCCCCTAACCCTAACCCAAAACTCTAACCCTAACCCTCCAACCCTAACCACCTAACCCTAACCCCAACCCTCCAACCCTAACCCCCTAACCCTAACCCTAACCCTCCAACGCTAACCCCCTAACCCTAACCCAAAACTCTAACCCTAACCCTCTAACCCTAACCCCCTAACCCTAACCCAAAACACTAACCCTAACCCTCCAACCCTAACCCCCTAACCCCAACCCTCCAACACTAACCCCCTAACCCAAAGCTCTAACCCTAACCCTCCAACCCTAACCCCCTAACCCTAACCCAAAGCTCTAACCCTAACCCCCTAACCCTAACCCAAAACTCTAACCCTAACCCTCCAACCCTAACCCCCTAACCCTATCCCCAACCCTCCAACCCTAACCCTAACCCAAAGCTCTAACCCTAACCCTACAACCCTAACCCCCTAACCCTAACCCAAAACTCTAACCCTAACCCCCTAACCCTAACCCAAAGCTCTAACCCTCCAACCCTAACCCCCTAACCCTAACCCAAAACTCTAACCTTAACCCTCCAACCCTAACCCCCTAACCCTAAACCCAAAGCTCTAACCCTAACCCTCCAACGCTAACCCCCTAACCCTAACCCAAAACTCTAACCCTAACCCTCCAACCCTAATCCCCTAACCCTAACCCAAAGCTCTAACCCTAATTCTCCAACCCTAACCCCCTAACCCTAACCCAAAGCTCTAACCCTAACTTCCAAACCCTAACCCAAAACTCTAACCCTAACCCTCTAACCCTAACCCCCTAACCCTAACCCAAAACGCTAACCCTAACCCTCCAACCCTAACCCCCAACTATAACCCTAACCCTCCAACCCTAACCCAAAGCTCTAACCCTAACCCTCCAACCCTAACCCCCTAACCCTAACCTCTAACCCTAACCCCCTAACCCTAACCCAAAACTCTAACCCTAACCCTCCAACCCTAACCCCCTAACCCTAACCCAAAACTCTAACCCTAACCCCCTAACCCTAACCCAAAGCTCTAACCCTAACCCCCTAACCCTAACCCAAAACTCTAACCCTAACCCTCCAACCCTAACCCTAACCCAAAACTCTAACCCTAACCCCCTAACCCTAACCCCAACCCTCCAACCCTAACCCCCTAACCCTAACCCAAAACTCTAACCCTAACCCTCCAACCCTAACCCCCTAACCCTAACCCAAAACTCTAACCCTAACCCTCCAACCCTAACCCCCTAACCCTAACCCCAACCCTCCAACCCTAACCCCCTAACCCTAACCCTAACCCTAACCCTAACCCTCCAACGCTAACCCCCTAACCCTAACCCAAAAATCTAACCCTAACCCTCTAACCCTAACCCCCTAACCCTAACCCAAAACACTAACCCTAACCCTCCAACCCTAACCCCCTAACCCCAACCCTCCAACACTAACCCCCTAACCCAAAGCTCTAACCCTAACCCTCCAACCCTAACCCCCTAACCCTAACCCAAAGCTCTAACCCTAACCCCCTAACCCTAACCCAAAACTCTAACCCTAACCCTCCAACCCTAACCCCCTAACCCTAACCCCAACCCTCCAACCCTAACCCTAACCCAAAGCTCTAACCCTAACACTACAGCCCTAACCCCCTAACCCTAACCCAAAACTCTAACCCTAACCCCCTAACCCTAACCCAAAACTCTAACCCTAACCCTCCAACCCTAACCCCCTAACCCTAAACCCAAAGCTCTAACCCTAACTCTCCAACCCTAACCCCCTAACCCTCCAACGCTAACCCCCTAACCCTAACCCAAAACTCTAACCCTAACCCTCCAACCCTAACCCTAACCCTAACCCTAACCCTAACCCTAACCCTAACCCTAACCCTAACCCTAACCCTAACCCCCTAACCCTAACCCAAAACGCTAACCCTAACCCTCTAACCCTAACCCCCTAACCCTAACCCAAAACGCTAACCCTAACCCTCCAACCCTAACCCCCAACTCTAACCCTAACCCTCCAACCCTAACCCCCTAACCCTAACCCCCTAACCCTAACCCCCTAACCCTAACCCAAAGCTCTAACCCTAACTCCCTAACCCTAACCCAAAACTCTAACCCTAACCCTCCAACCCTAACCCCCTAACCCTAACCCAAAACTCTAACCCTAACCCCCTAACCCTAACCCCAACCCTCCAACCCTATCCCCCTAACCCTAACCCAAAGCTCTAACCCTAACCCTCCAACCCTAACCCCCAACTCTAACCCTAACCCTCCAACCCTAACCCCCTAACCCTAACCCAAAGCTCTAACCCTGACCCTCCAACCCTAACCCCCTAACCCTAACCTCTAACCCTAACCCCCTAACCCTAACCCAAAACTCTAACCCTAACCCTCCAACCCTAACCCCCTAACCCTAACCCAAAGCTCTAACCCTAACCCCCTAACCCTAACCCAAAACTCTAACCCTAACCCTCCAACCCTAACCCCCTAACCCTAACCCAAAGGTCTAACCCTAACCCCCTAACCCAAAACTCTAACCCTAACCCCCTAACCCTAACCCAAAACTCTAACCCTAACCCTCCAACCCTAACCCCCTAACCCTAACCCCAACCCTCCAACCCTAACCCCCTAACCCTAACCCAAAGCTCTAACCCTAACCCTCCAACCCTAACCCCCAACTCTAACCCTAACCCTCCAACCCTAACCCTAACCCAAATTTCTAACCCTAACCCTCCAACCCTAACCCCCTAACCCTAACCTAAAGCTCTAACCCTAACCCTAACCCAAAACTCTAACCCTGACCCTCCAACCCTAACCACCTAACCCTAACCCTAACCCTAACTCTAACCCTAACCCCCTAACCCTAACCCAAAGCTCTAACCCTCCAACCCTAACCCCCTAACCCTAACCCAAAACTCTAACCCTAATCCTCCAACCCTAACCCCCTAACCCTAACCCAAAGCTCTAACCCTAACTCTCCAACCCTAACCCCCTAACCCTAACCCTCCAACGCTAACCCCCTAACCCTAACCCAAAACTCTAACCCTAACCCTCCAACCCTAACCCCCTAACCCTAACCCTCCAACCCTAACCCCCAACTCTAACCCTAACCCTCCAACCCTAATGCCCTAACCCTAACCCAAAGCTCTAACCCTAACCCCCTAACCCTAACCTCTAACCCTAAACCCCTAACCCTAACCCAAAACTCTTACCTTAAACCTCCAACCCTAACCCCCTAACCCTAACCCAAAGCTCTAACCCTAACCCCCTAACCCAAAACCCCCTACCCTAACCCTCCAACCCTAACCCCCTAACCCTAACCAAAAACTCTAACCCTAACCCTCCAACCCTAACCCCCTAACCCTAACCCCAACCCTCCAACCCTAACCCCCTAACCCTAACCCAAAGCTCTAACCCTAACCCTACAACCCTAACCCCCTAACCCTAACCCAAAACTCTAACCCTAACCCCCTAACCCTAACCCAAAGCTCTAACCCTAACCCTCCAACCCTAACCCCCTAACCCTAACCCAAAACTCTAACCCTAACCCTCCAACCCTAACCTTCTAACCCAAAGCTCTAACCCTAACCCTCCAACCCTAACCCCCTAACCCTAACCCTCCAACGCTAACCCCCTAACCCTAACCCAAAACTCTAACCCTAACCCTCCAACCCTAACCCAAAGCTCTAACCCTAACCCTCCAACCCTAACCCCCTAACCCTAACCCAAAGCTCTAACCCTAACCCTCCAACCCTAACCCCCTAACCCTAACCCAAAGCTCTAACCCTAACCCAAAGCTCTAACCCTAACCCCCTAACCCTAACCCAAAACTCTAACCCTAACCCTCCAACCCTAACCCCCTAACCCTAACCCCAACCCTCCAACCCTAAGTCCCTAAACATAACCCAAAGCTCTTACCCTAACCCTACAACCCTAACCCCCTAACCCTAACCCAAAACTCTAACCCTAACCCTCCAACCCTAACCCCCTAACCCTAACCCCAACCCTCCAACCCTAACCCCCTAACCCTAACCCAAAGCTCTAACCCTAACCCTCCAACCCTAACCCCCAACTCTAACCCTAACCCTCCAACCCTAACCCTAACCCAAATTTCTAACCCTAACCCTCCAACCCTAACCCCCTAACCCTAACCTAAAGCTCTAACCCTAACCCTAACCCAAAACTCTAACCCTGACCCTCCAACCCTAACCACCTAACCCTAACCCTAACTCTAACCCTAACCCCCTAACCCTAACCCAAAGCTCTAACCCTCCAACCCTAACCCCCTAACCCTAACCCAAAACTCTAACCCTAATCCTCCAACCCTAACCCCCTAACCCTAACCCAAAGCTCTAACCCTAACTCTCCAACCCTAACCCCCTAACCCTAACCCTCCAACGCTAACCCCCTAACCCTAACCCAAAACTCTAACCCTAACCCTCCAACCCTAACCCCCTAACCCTAACCCTCCAACCCTAACCCCCAACTCTAACCCTAACCCTCCAACCCTAATGCCCTAACCCTAACCCAAAGCTCTAACCCTAACCCCCTAACCCTAACCTCTAACCCTAAACCCCTAACCCTAACCCAAAACTCTTACCTTAAACCTCCAACCCTAACCCCCTAACCCTAACCCAAAGCTCTAACCCTAACCCCCTAACCCAAAACCCCCTACCCTAACCCTCCAACCCTAACCCCCTAACCCTAACCAAAAACTCTAACCCTAACCCTCCAACCCTAACCCCCTAACCCTAACCCCAACCCTCCAACCCTAACCCCCTAACCCTAACCCAAAGCTCTAACCCTAACCCTACAACCCTAACCCCCTAACCCTAACCCAAAACTCTAACCCTAACCCCCTAACCCTAACCCAAAGCTCTAACCCTAACCCTCCAACCCTAACCCCCTAACCCTAACCCAAAACTCTAACCCTAACCCTCCAACCCTAACCTTCTAACCCAAAGCTCTAACCCTAACCCTCCAACCCTAACCCCCTAACCCTAACCCTCCAACGCTAACCCCCTAACCCTAACCCAAAACTCTAACCCTAACCCTCCAACCCTAACCCAAAGCTCTAACCCTAACCCTCCAACCCTAACCCCCTAACCCTAACCCAAAGCTCTAACCCTAACCCTCCAACCCTAACCCCCTAACCCTAACCCAAAGCTCTAACCCTAACCCAAAGCTCTAACCCTAACCCCCTAACCCTAACCCAAAACTCTAACCCTAACCCTCCAACCCTAACCCCCTAACCCTAACCCCAACCCTCCAACCCTAACTCCCTAAACATAACCCAAAGCTCTAACCCTAACCCTACAACCCTAACCCCCTAACCCTAACCCAAAACTCTAACCCTAACCCTCCAACCCTAACCCCCTAACCCTAACCCCAACCCTCCAACCCTAACCCCCTAACCCTAACCCAAAGCTCTAACCCTAACCCTCCAACCCTAACCCCCAACTCTAACCCTAACCCTCCAACCCTAACCCTAACCCAAATTTCTAACCCTAACCCTCCAACCCTAACCCCCTAACCCTAACCTAAAGCTCTAACCCTAACCCTAACCCAAAACTCTAACCCTGACCCTCCAACCCTAACCACCTAACCCTAACCCTAACCCTAACTCTAACCCTAACCCCCTAACCCTAACCCAAAGCTCTAACCCTCCAACCCTAACCCCCTAACCCTAACCCAAAACTCTAACCCTAATCCTCCAACCCTAACCCCCTAACCCTAACCCAAAGCTCTAACCCTAACTCTCCAACCCTAACCCCCTAACCCTAACCCTCCAACGCTAACCCCCTAACCCTAACCCAAAACTCTAACCCTAACCCTCCAACCCTAACCCCCTAACCCTAACCCTCCAACCCTAACCCCCAACTCTAACCCTAACCCTCCAACCCTAATGCCCTAACCCTAACCCAAAGCTCTAACCCTAACCCCCTAACCCTAACCTCTAACCCTAAACCCCTAACCCTAACCCAAAACTCTTACCTTAAACCTCCAACCCTAACCCCCTAACCCTAACCCAAAGCTCTAACCCTAACCCCCTAACCCAAAACCCCCTACCCTAACCCTCCAACCCTAACCCCCTAACCCTAACCAAAAACTCTAACCCTAACCCTCCAACCCTAACCCCCTAACCCTAACCCCAACCCTCCAACCCTAACCCCCTAACCCTAACCCAAAGCTCTAACCCTAACCCTACAACCCTAACCCCCTAACCCTAACCCAAAACTCTAACCCTAACCCCCTAACCCTAACCCAAAGCTCTAACCCTAACCCTCCAACCCTAACCCCCTAACCCTAACCCAAAACTCTAACCCTAACCCTCCAACCCTAACCTTCTAACCCAAAGCTCTAACCCTAACCCTCCAACCCTAACCCCCTAACCCTAACCCTCCAACGCTAACCCCCTAACCCTAACCCAAAACTCTAACCCTAACCCTCCAACCCTAACCCAAAGCTCTAACCCTAACCCTCCAACCCTAACCCCCTAACCCTAACCCAAAGCTCTAACCCTAACCCTCCAACCCTAACCCCCTAACCCTAACCCAAAGCTCTAACCCTAACCCAAAGCTCTAACCCTAACCCCCTAACCCTAACCCAAAACTCTAACCCTAACCCTCCAACCCTAACCCCCTAACCCTAACCCCAACCCTCCAACCCTAACTCCCTAAACATAACCCAAAGCTCTAACCCTAACCCTACAACCCTAACCCCCTAACCCTAACCCAAAACTCTAACCCTAACCCTCCAACCCTAACCCTCCAGCCCTAACCCCCTAACCCTAACCCCTTAACCCTAACCCAAAACTCTAACCCTAACCCTTTAACCCTAACCCTCAAAACCCTAACCCAAAGCTCTAACCCTGACCCTCTAACCTTAACCCTAAACCTCTACCCTTAACCCAAAACCCTAACCCCCTAACCTTAACCCACTAATTCTGACCCCCTAACTCTTCTAACCCAAACCGTCTAACCCTGTAACCCTAACCCTCCATCCCTAACCCTCTAACCCTAACCTCCTAACCTTAACCCGCTAATCCTGACCCTCTAACCCCCTAACCCTAACCTTTTAACTCTTCTAACCCTAACTGTCTAGCCCCTAACCCTGACCCTAACCCTCTAACCCAAAGCCCTAACCCTGACCCTCTAACCCTAACCCTATCTATAACCCTAACCCTCTAATCCTAACTCTAACCCTAACACCCTAGCCCCTAACCCCCTAACCTTAACCCGCTAATCCTGACCCTCTAACCCCCTAACCCTAAAACTCTTCTAACCCTCTAACTCTATCCTTCTAACCCTAACCCTCTAATCTTAACCCCCTAACTCTTCCAACCTTCTAACCTTAATCCCCTAACCAGCTAACCCTGAGCCTCTAACCCGCTAACCCTAATTTCCAGTTATGACCCTGAGGGACATCTCCCCCTTGTACACAGATAGGGATCTAATATTCCCTACTCAGTCTAATGTGAAAATAATACATGCACTTGAATTGCCTGTGTGACATAAATAAAAGGCACATGGGGGGCTTTAAATCCATATAAGGGGTACTGTTAGCAAGATGATAATGGAAACCCCCCAGCCAGGAAATGGGGCGGGGCTCTATCTGACTTGCTGCAGCTTTTGATGCACATTGTGAGAAGCTCGCAGTGTGCGGTGACATCAGAGGAAGGAGAGGAGGCGGTACACCTGGAGGTCGGAGGTCAGATTTGGACCTTCTATAGAGATACAGACTACAGATCAGACCTGGAAGAATTTTGGAGGAGTGAGGTGAGAGGAGAGAAGACGAGGAGGACCTGTCATGTCACACTGTCCCCCCTTCCTGTCATTCCTGGGGGTGTCCTGTTGGGGGGATTACTCCTCTTCCACACCGATCGAACCTCTCCTACGCCGGTGACTAAGTCTCCTCCACCGACCAACAATGCAGCAAAACTGACAGTTGGGATTATCGGAAGGAAAGTATTCGCTTAAAAAGCAACTTACACTGCGCTGATGTGTGCGGAAATCTCCAGCGGCACGCGTAACGTCTCTGCAGATTAGGGGGGCCGATGGAGAGCCCGGCCCAGGATCAGCTTTCGGGCCCAAGCCAAGGATCAGCGTTCTGCCTGGCCAAGGATCAGCGCTCGGCCTCGGATCAGCGTTCGACCCCGGCCTCGGATCAGCGCTTGGCCCCGGCCTCAGATCAGCGTACGACCTCGGATCAGCGTTCGGCCCTGGCCAAGGTTCAGCGTTCGGCCTCGGCAGAGGTTCAGCCTCGGATCAGCATTCGGCCTCGGCCTCGGATCAGCGTTTGGCCCCGGCCTCGGATCAGCGTTCGGCCTCGGATCATCGTTCCGCCTGGCCTCGGATCAGCATTCGGCCCCAGCCTCGGATCAGCGTTCGGCCCCGGATCAGCGTTCGGCCCCGGATCAGCGTTCGGCCCCGGATCAGCGTTTGGCCCCGGCCGAGGTTCAGTGTTCGGCCTTGGATCAGCGTTCGGCCTCGGATCAGCGTTCGGCCCTGACCGAGGTTCAGCGTTCGGCCTCGGATCAGCGTTCGGCCCCGGCCTCGGATCAGCATTCGGCCCCAGCCTCGGATCAGCCTTCGGCCTCGGATCAGCGTTTGGCCTCGGCCTCGGATCAGCATTCGGCCCCAGCCTCGGATCAGCGTTCGGCCTCGGGTCAGCGTTTGGCCTCGGCCTCGGATCAGCATTCGGCCCCGTCCTCGGATCAGCATTCGGCCTCAGATCAGCGTTCGTCCCCAGCCTCGGATCAGCGTTCGGCCTCGGGTCAGCGTTTGGCCTCGGCCTCGGATCAGCATTCGGCCCCGTCCTCGGATCAGCATTCGGCCTCAGATCAGCGTTCGTCCCCAGCCTCGGATCAGCGTTCGGCCCCAGCCTCGGATCGGCGTTCGGCCTCGAATCAGCGTTTGGCCCCGGATCAGCGTTCGGCCTCGGATCAGCGTTCGGCCCCGGCCGAGGTTCAGCGTTTGGCCCCGGATCAGCGTTTGGCCACGGATCAGCGTTTGGCCATGGAAACTGAAACCGGGTCATATTAACCACTCTGCTCTCTCCTCCTATCAGCATGTCTGTTGTACTGCAGCACACCTGACTGTGCTGCTTCTACTTCTCCCGGTCTGAGCTCTGCTGTACAGGGACTGTAAGAAATTGATACCGGGTCATTACCGCTCTGCTCTCTCCTCCTGCCAGCGTGTCCCCTGCACTGCAGCACAACTGATTGTCTCTGTGTGCTGCTTCTCCGTCTCACAGACTTGGCTCGGCTGTACAGGGACTGCATGAGGCTGATATCAGGTCACTGTGATTGGACACAGCGGGAGCCAATCAGTGGGTCTGGTGAAAACCAATGTCCGCCAGGGTCTGCCGATCGTTCCCGACAGAGGCTGAATGGCGGTCTGTCTGTGTAAACAAGTCCATAAAAGGATCCCGTAGTTTGTAGACACGCAAACCGATCAATAAACAATTATTGGGATATTTTGTTACCAAAAATATGTAGCAGAATAATATCTATTGAAGAAAATTGATGAAGAAATTTGTTTTTTTTTATGTTATTGCAGAAAGTGAAAAATTATTATTTTATTTCTTTTTTCATAAATTGACGCCCCTTTTTTTTTTTCAGTGCAAAAAATAAAAACCGCAGAGATGATCAAATACCGCCAAAAGAAAGTTCTATTCGTGGGAACAAAATTATGTCAATTTTGTTTGGGTACAATGTTGCACGACCGCGCAATTGTCAGTCAAAGTGACGCAGTGCCGAATCGCAGAAATATGGCCTGGTCAGGAAGGGGGGTAAAACTTCCAGAGGGCGAGTGGTTAATGCGTGACACAATGTGCAGGAATGAGGACTTCCATCTGCATGTCTGACCTCGGAGCTCCGCCTCCTTACATTGTGTCCATTCGCCTGTTTAGCGGAGATATAAATAATATGAAGAAGCAAAAACAAAGAATAATAATAATAATAATATAATAATAATAATAATAAAATAATTGTAATATAATAATATAATAATAATAATAATAATAATAATAATAATAATAAAATAATTATAATATAATAATATAATAATAATAATAATAATAATAATAATAATAATAATAATAATAAAATAATTATAATATAATAATATAATAATAATAATAATAATAATAATAATAATAATAATAATAAAATAATTATAATATAATAATATAATAATAATAATAATAATAATAATAATAATAATAATAATAATAATTATATAATAATGATAAAATAATAATAATATAATAATAATAATAATAATAATAATAAAATAATAATAATAATAATAATATAATAATAATAATAATAATAATAATAATAATAAAATAATAATAATAATAATATAATATTAATAATAATGATGTTGATATGTGTGGCTGCGCAGGCTCGTGTAGTATCTGGGTTGCCCGCGGGACGCCGTGGGCGTGTAATTTGCGTGGCGTGTTGGGTGAAGATTACATGTAAGAACTCTGAGCCCCCGACTGCTTATGTATTAATACCACCGAACACGGGCATTTTCCCTGATGAGTTCTCCCCCTCCCCTTCCCCCTCCTTCTCGGCTACATCTGTCCACCAAAAACATCACCAGCTGCACTGCGCTGCCCCCCCCATACTACAAGTATATACAATTCTTCGCAGTGCAAATACAGCGCAACCCCATATACACCCCCCACCCCCGCCAATCACAGATTTATAATGTAAGGTGCCCCTCCCCCCATGTATCCTCAGAGTGGTTATTCTTACTTGCTATTCCATATTTCTCATGGCGATATTTTATTTTTGGTAATTCCTCCCGTAGAGTTAGGCAGTGGGGGGAGGGGGCAGACAGATTGTCTGGTGAGCGCAGGGAGAGAAGTGACCGGTAACTTTCTATAAGGGGAACCCCCCGACCCCTGGCCTGGGAAGTAGATGAGACCTCAGTGACCTCTGTAGCTGCCGGCACTGCAGAGCAATTCATCATCAGAATCAAATCTCAACTAGGCCACCCCCTCTTCACTATGACACGCCCTCCTTCTGACCCTTTCAGGGATCACAGACCTGGGCCACCATGACAGGTCCTCTTCCCAGCCACAAGCCCCGGAGGGTGACGGGTCCCGCTCCTTTCTTCTGAACCATTGCTGGGATCACAGACCTGGGCCACCATGACAGGTCCTCTTCCCAGCCACAAGCCCCGGAGGGTGACGGGTCCTCTATCCAGCCGCGGGCCCCCAGAGGGTGAGGGGTCCTCTTTCCAGCCACGGGCCCCGGAGGGTGACGGGTCCTCTTTCCAGCCACGGGCCCTGGAGGGTGACGGGTCCTCTTTCCAGCCGCGAGCCCCGGAGGGTGAGGGGTCCTCTTTCCAGCTGCGGGCCCCGGAGGGTGAGGAGTCCTCTTTCCAGCTGCGGGCCCCGGAGGGTGAGAGGTCCTCTTTCCAGCTGCGGGCCCCGGAGGGTCATGGGTCCTCTTTCCAGCCGCGGGCCCCGGAGGGTGACAGGTCCTCTATCCAGCCACGGGCCCCAGAGGGTGACGGGTCCTCTTTCCAGCCGCGGGCCCCGGAGGGTAAGGGGTCCTCTTTCCAGCTGTGAGCCCCAGAGGGTGACGGGTCCTCTATCCAGCCGCGGGCCCCAGAGGGTGATGGGTCCTCTTTCCAGCCGCGGGCCCTGGAGGGTGACGGGTCCCCTATCCAGCCGTGGGCCCCGGAGGGTGAAGGGTCCTCTATCCAACCGCAGGCCCCGGAGGGTGAGGGGTCCTCTATCCAGCTGCGGGCCCCGGAGGGTGAAGGGTCCTCTATCCAGCTGCGGGCCTTGGAGGGTGAGGGGTCCTCTTTCCAGCTGCGGGCCCTGGAGGGTGAGGGGTCCTCTTTCCAGCTGCGGGCCCCGGAGGGTGACAGGTCCTCTTTCCAGCCGCGGGCCCCGGAGGGTGACGGGTCCTCTATCCAGCCGCGGGCCCCGGAGGGTGAGGGGTCCTCTATCCAGCCACAGGTCCGGAAGGTGACAGGTCCTCTTTCCAGCCTTGGGCCCCGGAGGGTGAGGGGTCCTCTTTCCAGCCGCGGGCCCCGGAGGGTGACGGGTCCTCTTTCCAGCCTTGGGCCCCGGAAGGTGACAGGTCCTCTTTCCAGCCTTGGGCCCCGGAGGGTGACAGGTCCTCTTTCCAGCCGCGGGCCCCGGGGGGTTGAGGGGTCAGGCTCCCTCCTCCTGGCTGAGCGGGTGGAAGGATGTGACGGGATTTGGATGAATTCGGGATGAGAGATGAATTCCCTGGCGGGGAATTGAAGTCACAAATCATTAAATTCCCGATCCGAGTTCTTCCTTCATTGCAGGTAAGTATTTTCCGCGGAGAAGTCCCGGCGTTTAACCCCTGACGCTCTCGCCGGGCTCTCCGGGCCGCGCAGATAAGCGGCGCCTCTCGGGGGAATAATTTACCCAGAAAACACAATAACCTTTAATAACCGACGGCGAAGGAACCCGCGCAGAATAAACACGCACGCCGGGCCGAGTCCGCCGCAGATTAATTACAGCGATTGACAACAAGCTCAGCCCCTCCCCCCCGAGAGGAGACGAGCCGAGAGAGCGGAGCGTCAGTCTGTGTGACATCCCGGGGTTAGAATCTCTGTCAGGTTTTTACTGCTGTCTCTGTTTCCCCTTCATTTCTGTCCCTCTGGGTGTCACCGAGGCAGGATGTGAGGATAATTCTCTCCAATGGGGGGCACAGGAGAAGGGGGGCAGAGGTCACCCCCCTGTCCAAAATGAGAGATAAATCCCCCATCACTTATATTGTTCCTATAGGGACAGGTGCCCCCCCCCCCAAAGAAATGGTGAGATTCTGGCATTGATAGTAAAAATCTTTCTGATGATCCCAAAATGTATTATTTATTTTATGTATTTATTTAATTTCTTTGATTTATTTATTTATTTTCTTCTTATTTTCTGTAAGCTGTGGCCCAGATTCGGTAAGCAATTGCACCTGCGTAACCATAGGAGCCGGTACACCTGTGCAAGACTGAAAGGGAGGAGCCGGTACACCTGTGCAAGACTGAAAGGGAGGAGCCGGTACACCTGTGCAAGACTGAAAGGGAGGAGCCAGTACACCTGTGCAAGACTGAAAGGGAGGAGCTGGTACACCTGTGCAAGACTGAAAGGGAGGAGCCGGTACACCTGTGCAAGACTGAAAGGGAGGAGCCAGTACACCTGTGCAAGACTGAAAGGGAGGAGCTGGTACACCTGTGCAAGACTGAAAGGGAGGAGCCGGTACACCTGTGCAAGACTGAAGAGGAGGAGCCAAGAAACACTTGTGCAAGACTGAAAGGGAGGAGCCAGGACACCTGTGCAAGACTGAAGGGAGGAGCCAGGACACCTGTGCAAGACTGAAGGGGGGGAGCTGGTACACCTGTGCAAGACTGAAGGGGAGGAGCCGGTACACCTGTGCAAGACTGAAAGGGAGGAGCCAGTACACCTGTGCAAGACTGAAAGGGAGGAGCCGGTACACCTGTGCAAGACTGAAAGGGAGGAGCCGGTACACCTGTGCAAGACTGAAAGGGAGGAGCCAGTACACCTGTGCAAGACTGAAAGGGAGGAGCTGGTACACCTGTGCAAGACTGAAAGGGAGGAGCCGGTACACCTGTGCAAGACTGAAGAGGAGGAGCCAAGAAACACTTGTGCAAGACTGAAAGGGAGGAGCCAGGACACCTGTGCAAGACTGAAGGGAGGAGCCAGGACACCTGTGCAAGACTGAAGGGGGGGAGCTGGTACACCTGTGCAAGACTGAAGGGGAGGAGCCGGTACACCTGTGCAAGACTGAAAGGGAGGAGCCAGTACACCTGTGCAAGACTGAAAGGGAGGAGCCGGTACACCTGTGCAAGACTGAAAGGGAGGAGCCGGTACACCTGTGCAAGACTGAAAGGGAGGAGCCGGTACACCTGTGCAAGACTGAAAGGGAGGAGCCTGTACACCTGTGCAAGACTGAAGAGGAGGAGCCAAGAAACACCTGTGGAAGACTGAAGGGGAGGAGCCGGTACACCTGTGTAAGACTGAAAGGGAGGAGCCGGTACACCTGTGTAAGACTGAAGGGGAGGAGCCGGTACACCTGGAGGTCGGAGGTCACATTTAAAGGAACACTCCGACATCTCACGCATTGAAGCAGCGACAACCCCGCCTTATGGCTGCACATTTTTTTTGTCCTTCGCTGTCACCTAAGATTTCCTCGGTCGGATTTCCCCGCCGGCGGCGTCTCTTGATCCGGAATGGCGATATAAATTCCACATGTGTAGATGGAGCGGCGGGTCCCGGGGGAGGGGAAGGCGAGGTTCTCATGTAGGGTGTATAAATTATTCACAGAGCCGACTCTCCTCCGCTAATGACGAGTAACGGCGCCCAATAAAAGGGGCTTTTTCTCTCGTTTGCCGGGAATCATCCTGAAGGTGTTTTACGGCGGCGATAAAACGGCGAGGAGAAAAATCGGCCCATAAACGTGTTTTCTGTTCTGCCGGCGAGAAGCGAAAACTCGCAAAACGCTCTTCGGATGTTTTTTTAGTTTTTTTTCTGCTTCGTCCGGAATTCGCCGACATTCCGCCGGCTGCCGGCCAATCAGAGGAGGGAACAGAATCTTTTATTTATTTATTTAGATGTGAGACGGATCAGAGCAACGCAGAGAATCGCATCAGCGGGCGCCGCCATAAAACCGCCAGGAGAAAAATCCGACATAAATATCTTTTCTACAGGAGATAAAAAATATATAAAAAATGAATCTTCTTCTGTTACATTTTTTTTTAAAAGATGAAATTTTTATAAAATACAATCCGTGAGAAGAACGTTTACAAACGAATCGCACCGTTCCGCGTACAGACTCTGAGAATACAGCGTACAGAGGTATATATTGTATATACAGTATATAGGGAGAGGGATATATTATATATACAGTATATAGAGAGGGATATATTATATATACAGTATATAGGGAGAGGTATATATTATATATACAGTATATAGAGAGGGATATATTATATATACAGTATATAGGGAGGTATATATTATATATACAGTATATAGGGAGAGGTATATATTATATATACAGTATATAGAGAGAGGGATATATTATATATACAGTATATAGGGAGAGGTATATATTATATACAGTATATAGAGAGAGGTATATATTATATATACAGTATATAGAGAGAGCAATATATTATATATACAGTATATAGAGGCATATATTATATATACAGTATATAGAGAGAGGTATATATTATATATACAGTATATAGAGGCATATATTATATATACAGTATATAGGGAGGTATATATTATATATACAGTATATAGAGAGAGGTATATATTATATAAACAGTATACAGAGGTATATATTATATATACAGTATATAGAGAGGTATATATTATATATACAGTATATAGGGAGAGGGATATATTATATATACAGTATATAGAGAGAGGGATATATTATATATACAGTATATAGGGAGAGGTATATATTATATATACAGTTTATAGAGAGGTATATATTATATATACAGTATATAGAGAGGTATATATTATATATACAGTATATAGAGAGGTATATATTATATATACAGTATATAGAGAGAGGGATATATTATATATGCAGTATACACATGGACACAGATGAACACACATACATGGGGGATTATTTACCTGCCAAAGGATTTATATTTCTGTCCATCCAGTCCTGAGATTTACACAGCTCTTCTGCACAGCGCAGCCCCGTCGGGTGGGGGAGGGGACCTGATTTATCTCTACTGCAGTTCAGTACTACTTACAGGTCTTGTCCCTCCCCCAGCCTGTGATTGGGCAGGGAAAGGATAAAGCAGCAGACTGATGAGATCAATTCTCCGTCACTCTGCTCTCTCCTCCTATTGGCAAGCTTTCAGAGCACCGCAGCACAACTGGTTGGGTCCCTGTGCTGCTTCCCTCTCTCCCAGCCTGCTGGGCTCCTCCCACAGCTCTGCTCTCCTTCTGTAGTGGACTGATCTTGTCTCCGCCCCCTCCTATACAGGGCGGAGCCTGCTGGGCTCCTCCCACAGCTCTGCTCTCCTTGTGCAGGGGACTGATCTTGTCTCCGCCCCCCTCCTATACAGGGCGGAGCCTGCTGGGCTCCTCCCACAGCTCTGCTCTCCTTGTGCAGGGGGACTGGTCTTCTCTCCGCCCCCTCCTGTAGTGGGTGGAGTCTGCTTGGCCCTTTGCAGAGGCTATGTACAGCACAGTGATGATGTCATCGCCGCCATGTTTATCTGGTAATATCTGGCTTTGTGAAGGTGTTTGGGGCACAAAGAAGATTTCTATCCTTTGCCGAATATTTTTTTTCTTTTCTTGATTTCTATCTTTTCCTCCATTGAAGAGATTTCACTCACTTCCTGTCCCTGGACCCCCCGGAGGGAAGTGGTTGTCACCGATACAGGAAGACGATGATAACCCATCCCCCACAAAATGTAAAGTTTAATCTGCTAATATTTCCTCTAAGTGTTGAGGGGCGCGCACGCGCGGGTTGAGGGGCGCGCACGCGCGGGTTGAGGGGCGCGCGTTCCCTGGGAATGGAGGTCACTGATCTCTCTTCTCACTTCCTGGGCTCTGGGTGTGGTTGTTTCTCATGCAGCCTGCGGGTGGCGATGTAGCGCTGCAGGACGGTGGAGAGTGTGACATGCATAATGCGGGGGTTGGGAAAGGCGAGATGGCAATTCATGTTTGGCGGTGGATTCGGCAGGTGCGGCTGTACAGAGCGCTAATGAATGAACCTCTGAGCCGCGTCCTCAGGCGACTGCGCCAATTCCCTCTCCTCTCCCATCATACAGATGCAGGGAGAGGCGACTGCGCCAATTCCCTCTCCTCTCCCGTCGTACAGATGCAGGGAGAGGCGACTGCGCCAATTCCCTCTCATCTCCCGTCGTACAGATGCAGGGAGAGGCGACTGCGCCAATTCCCTCGCGCCAATTCCCTCTCATCTCCCGTCATAGAGACGCAGGGAGAGGCGACTGCGCCAATTCCCTCTCATCTCCCGTCGTACAGACGCAGGGAGAGGTGACTGTGCCAATTCCCTCTCCTCTCCCATCGTACAGACGCAGGGAGAGGTGACTGCGCCAATTCCCTCTCCTCTCCCATCGTACAGACGCAGGGAGAGGCAACTGAGCCAATTCCCTCGCGCCAATTCCCTCTCATCTCCCGTCGTACAGATGCAGGGAGAGACGACTGCGCCAATTCCCTCTCATCTCCTGTCGTACAGACGCAGGGAGAGATGACTGCGCCAATTCCCTCTCCTCTCCCGTCGTACAGACGCAGAGAGAGGCGATTGCACCAATTCCCTCTCCTCTCCCGTCGTACAGATGCAGGGAGAGGCGACTGCGCCAATTCCCTCTCATCTCCCGTCGTACAGACGCAGAGAGAGGCGACTGCGCCAATTCCCTCTCATCTCCCGTCGTACAGACGCAGGGAGAGGCGACTGCGCCAATTCCCTCTCATCTCCCGTCGTACAGACACAGGGAGAGGCGACTGCGCCAATTCCCTCTCATCTCCCGTCATACAGACGCAGGGAGAGGCGACTGCGTCAATTCCCTCTCATCTCCCGTCATACAGACGCAGGGAGAGGCGACTGCGTCAATTCCCTCTCATCTCCCGTCATACAGACGCAGGGAGAGGCGACTGCGTCAATTCCCTCTCATCTCCCGTCGTACAGACGCAGGGAGAGGCAACTGCGCCAATTCCCTCTCATCTCCCGTCGTACAGACGCAGGGAGAGGCAACTGCGCCAATTCCCTCTCATCTCCCGTCGTACAGACGCAGGGAGAGGCGACTGTGCCAATTCAGACAGTGATGATGTCATACGGTGATGATGTCAGATGGTGATGATGTCAGGCGGTGATGATGTCAGACGGTGATGATGTCATACGATGATGATGTCATATGGTGATGTTTTTATATGGTGATGATGTCAGACGGTGATGATGTCAGATGGTGATGATGTCATACGGTGATGATGTCAGACGGTGATGATGTCATACAGTGATGATGTCAGACAGTGATGATGTCATACGGTGATGATGTCAGACGGTGATGATGTCATACGGTGATGATGTCAGACGGTGATGATGTCATACGGTGATGATGTCACATGGTGATGATGTCATACGGTGATGATGTCAGACGGTGATGATGTCATACGGTGATGATGTCACATGGTGATGATGTCATACGGTGATGATGTCAGACGGTGATGATGTCAGACAGTGATGATGTCATACGGTGATGATGTCAGACGGTGATGATGTCAGACGGTGATGATGTCATACGGTGATGATGTCAGACGGTGATGATGTCAGACGGTGATGATGTCATACGGTGATGATGTCATACGGTGATGATGTCATACGGTGATGATGTCATGCGGTGATGATGTCATATAGTGATGATGTCATACAGTGATGATGTCAGACGGTGATGATGTCATATAGTGATGATGTCAGACGGTGATGATGTCATATAGTGATGATGTCATATGGTGATGATGTCAGATGGTGATGATGTCATACGGTGATGATGTCAGACGGTGATGATGTCAGACGGTGATGATGTCATATGGTGATGATGTCAGACGGTGATGATGTCATATGGTGATGATGTCAGACGGTGATGATGTCAGACGGTGATGATGTCATATGGTGATGATGTCATACGGTGATGATGTCAGACGGTGATGATGTCAGACGGTGATGATGTCAGACAGTGATGATGTCATACGGTGATGATGTCAGACGGTGATGATGTCAGACAGTGATGATGTCATACGGTGATGATGTCAGACGGTGATGATGTCAGACAGTGATGATGTCATACAGTGATGATGTCAGACGGTGATGATGTCAGATGGTGATGATGTCATATGGTGATGATGTCATACGGTGATGATGTCAGACAGTGATGATGTCATACGGTGATGATGTCATAGGGTGATGATGTCATACGGTGATGATGTCATACGGTGATGATGTCATACGATGATGATGTCACAGCCTGACATCTCAGAGAAAGGTGGAACGACGTTTTAGGTGAAGAGTCTCTCCAAAGGCGTTGCGGCAGAATCCGGGGCGCGGCGGATCAATGGCGTCATTACGCGGTAAACTCATTAAGGCCGCCTGCTAATTTGCGTGGCTCGGCGGCTGACAGCGGGGCGGCGGTTGGGGGAGCGCGGTGGATCCATACGGTTAATTGCGGCTCGTGTGGATTGGGAGGGAGAAGAGAAACAAATCGATTCTTCTTTACAATTCATCTCCCCGGCTCTGCGGCTTCGTGTCGGCAAACATTAGCGAGGAAACACGTGCGCATTTGTCAGCGCCGGAGCTGTCAGCGAATCACCTGCTCCGTGGCGGGCAGCCAAAATCCCCCCTCCCCCCCTACAGTCACCTGAATGCTGTACATTGTATGAAGTGTCCATCCCTCCGGCTGTCACTGAGCTCATTATATTCCAGAGAATCCGCAGTGTGCGCCGCGCCGCAGATTACACGACGCCTCCGTAGGAAAGGATTCTCTGTCATTTCTTTGGAAAGCAGCCACAACCCGAGCAGTAAAACCCGTCACCTGCCAGCAGGCTGCAGAGAAGGACCTGGGCTCTGTGTGTGGAAGCAGCGGTCTCACTGCAGAGAAGGACCTGTGCTCTGTGTGTGGAAGCAGTGGTCTCTCTGCAGAGAAGGACAGTGCGATCTGTGTGTGGAAGCAGCGGTCTCACTGCAGAGAAGGACCTGTGCTCTGTGTGCGGAAGCAGCGGTCTCACTGCAGAGAAGGACCTGTGCTCTGTGTGCGGAAGCAGCGGTCTCACTGCAGAGAAGGACAGTGTGCTCTGTGTGCGGAAGCAGCGGTCTCACTGCAGAGAAGGACCTGTGCTCTGTGTGTGTGGAAGCAGCGGTCTCACTGCAGAGAAGGACCTGTGCTCTGTGTGTGTGGAAGCAGCGGTCTCACTGCAGAGAAGGACCTGTGCTCTGTGTGTGTGGAAGCAGCGGTCTCACTGCAGAGAAGGACCTGTGCTCTGTGTGTGTGGAAGCAGTGGTCTCTCTGCAGAGGAACAGCACATCCCCTGCTAAATCAACTTTATGTGGAAGTTCATTATTATAACAATAAAACGATAAATAAAATAAATTGTTTTATAAATGATACACAGAGGCGATGTGAAGTGACACCCGGCCGCTCGGTGACACTCCGGCCGCTCGGTGACACTCCGGTCGCTCGGTGACACTCGGCCACTCGGTGACACTCCGGCCGCTCGGTGACACTCCGGCCGCTCGGTGACACTCCGGCCGCTCGGTAACACTCCGGGAGCTCGGTGACAATCGGCCGCTCGGTGACACTCGGCCGCTCGGTGACACCCCGGCCGCTCGGTGACACTCCGGCCGCTCGGTGACACCCCGGCCGCTCGGTGACACTCGGCCGCTCGGTGACACCCCGGCCGCTCGGTGACACTCCGGCCGCTCGGTGACACTCCGGTCGCTCGGTGACACTCGGCCGCTCGGTGACACTCGGCCGCTCGGTGACACTCCGGTCGCTCGGTGACAATCGGCCGCTCGGTGAGACTCCGGTCGCTCGGTGACACTCCGGCCGCTCGGTGACACTCCGGCCGCTCGGTGACACTCGGCCGCTCGGTGACACCCCGGCCGCTCGGTGACACTCCGGTCGCTCGGTGACACTCCGGCCGCTCGGTGACACTCCGGCCGCTCGGTGACACTCCGGCCGCTCGGTGACACTCCGGTCGCTCGGTGACACTCCGGCCGATAGGTGACACCCCGGCCGCTCGGTGACACTCCGGCCGCTCGGTGACACTCCGGCCGCTCGGTGACACCCCGGCCGCTCGGTGACACCCCGGCCGCTCGGTGACACCCCGGCCGCTCGGTGACACTCCGGCCGCTCGGTGACACCCCGGCCGCTCGGTGACACTCCGGCCGCTCGGTGACACCCCGGCCGCTCGGTGACACTCCGGCCGCTCGGTGACACTCCGGCCGCTCGGTGACACCCCGGCCGCTCGGTGACACCCCGGCCGCTCGGTGACACCCCGGCCGCTCGGTGACACTCCGGCCGCTCGGTGACACCCCGGCCGCTCGGTGACACTCCGGCCGCTCGGTGACACTCCGGCCGCTCGGTGACACTCCGGCCGCTCGGTGACACCCCGGCCGCTCGGTGACACTCCGGTCGCTCGGTGACACCCCGGCCGCTCGGTGACACTCCGGCCGCTCGGTGACACTCCGGCCGCTCGGTGACACCCCGGCCGCTCGGTGACACTCCGGTCGCTCGGTGACACTCCGGCCGCTCGGTGACACTCCGGCCGCTCGGTGACACTCGGCCGCTCGGTGACACTCCGGCCGCTCGGTGACACTCGGCCACTCGGTGACACTCGGCCGCTCGGTGACAATCGGCTGCTCGGTGACACCCCGGCCGCTCGGTGACACTTGGGCGCTCGGTGACACTCCGGCCGCTCGGTGACACCCCGGCCGCTCGGTGACACTCCGGCCGCTCGGTTTCACCCCGGTCGCTCGGTGACACTCCGGCCGCTTGGTGACACCCCGGCCACTCGGTGACACTCTGGCCGCTCGGTGACACTCCGGCCGCTCGGTGACACTCGGCCACTCGGTGACACTCCGGCCGCTCGGTGACACTCGGCCGCTCGGTGACACTCCGGCCGCTCGGTGACACTCGCCATGCGATGACCGACTGAGAATTCATTATTTACACAACAATCTCCATGCGACGGAAAAACAGGCGCCGCACCGCTCTGGGTCCGCGGCGTCCAAACAGCGACAATTAAAATTGATGGTCTATTAGCATTAGAAAAGGTCGGGGAGATTGGAAGGGAAGCGGCTGTAATCATCTCCATCGGGGTTAATAGGAGGTCGGAACGTTTCCTCGCCGCACGACGATCGCAGCCGCCGCATGACAAATACAGAAGCCGCAGAGGATGCCAAAATACTTGGTGCCGGACCACCGGATGGACGCTGCTAAAGTCGGAAATACACAGGCAGATTTTTTTTGTGTTTCTTGAGTATAAAATAAGCGCCATCCCGTCATTGTGATCTGTTGGTTTCAGCGCATTCGCTATCACTGCTCTAGAAGACGTATCTGTGTGATGTAGAGGCCGCGGGACGCACGCTGGGAATTTCCGATGGGAGCTTTTCATTGGATATTCCGGACTTGTGTACGCCCCATCGAACTTTTTCCATCGGATATTCCGGACTTGTGTACGCCCCATCGAACTTTTTCCATCGGATATTCCGGACTTGTGTACGCCCCATCGAACTTTTTCCATCGGATATTCCGGACTTGTGTACGCCCCATCGAACTTTTTCCATCGGATATTCCGGACTTGTGTACGCCCCATCGGACTTTTTCCATCGGATATTCCGACGGACTTAGATAGAGAAATTCCGACGGAGTTTTGCCCGGTGAAAAGTCTGACATTACCGTCTTGGCTCTCACACAGCCATCAGATTGGTCCCAGAAGACGTGAATAGGACTTCCTGTACGGGGGACGCGCGGGGGAGGCGCGGTCTGCACACAGGTTTCGCTCGTGTATCGCAGTCTTACATCCAATGAATCTCCTTGTAGTAAATCTTGTAGGAATCCCCCCAACATCCAATCACCACGGAGCCGAGGCGTCCCCCGCGGCCCCATCCGTTTATTATTCAATGTCGCGATTTCCTCGCTCCTCTAATTGGCGGTTTGTTGGTTTTGGGTTAATTGTTTGTTGAGTTGCGTCTCCGCCTCCCATTTAGATAATCGCCGGCCCCGCCCCCTCCGCTCTCCCAACATAAACTCTGCGACATTCTGCAGCTTCCCGCTCTGTAATTTCCTCGTCTGGTCAATTATCTCTAATTACGACATGTCCCGGAATTATCTACTGAGGGGGAGGAGTCAGACCCGCCGCCATCCGATGTGTCTGGAATGTGAAGTTTGGGGTCCGTCACAAACACTTCCAACCGTCTGCTCAAAAAAATCGCATATATTGCGTCCAATCCGGTGTATAGCAGACATGCGACACGCAAATATTTTGTTTTGGCATTTCGTTTTCGTCCGAAATTCGTTTTTATTTAATTTTTTTTTCGTTAAAAAATGCATTTGTCCGAAAATTCGAATGAATTAATGTCGGATCTTTTCTCTCTATAATGTGGAATCTTTTCTCTCTATAATGTCAAATCTTTTCTCTCTATAATGTCGGATCTTTTCTCTCTATAATGTCGGATCTTTTCTCTCTATAATGTCGGATCTTTTCTCTCTATAATGTCGGATCTTTTCTCTCTATAATGTCGGATCTTTTCTCTCTATAATGTCGGATCTTTTCTCTCTATAATGTCGGATCTTTTCTCTCTATAATGTCGGATCTTTTCTCTCTATAATGTCGGATCTTTTCTCTCTATAATGTCGGATCTTTTCTCTCTATAATGTGGAATCTTTTCTCTCTATAATGTCGGATCTTTTCTCTCTATAATGTCGGATCTTTTCTCTCTATAATGTCGGATCTTTTCTCTCTATAATGTCGGATCTTTTCTCTCTATAATGTCGGATCTTTTCTCTCTATAATGTCGGATCTTTTCTCTATAATGTGGAATCTTTTCTCTCTATAATGTGGAATCTTTTCTCTCTATAATGTCGGATCTTTTCTCTCTATAATGTGGAATCTTTTCTCTCTATAATGTCGGATCTTTTCTCTCTATAACGTCGGATCTTTTCTCTCTATAATGTCGGATCTTTTCTCTCTATAATGTCGGATCTTTTCTCTATAATGTCGGATCTTTTCTCTCTATAATGTTGGATCTTTTCTCTCTATAATGTCGGATCTTTACTCTCTATAATGTCGGATCTTTTCTCTCTATAATGTCGGATCTTTTCTCTATAATGTGGAATCTTTTCTCTCTATAATGTCGGATCTTTTTCCTCTATAATGTCGAATCTTTTCTCTCTATAATGTCGGATCTTTTCTCTCTATAATGTCGGATCTTTTCTCTCTATAATGTGGAATCTTTTCTCTCTATAATGTCGGATCTTTTTCCTCTATAATGTCGAATCTTTTCTCTCTATAATGTCGGATCTTTTCTCTCTATAATGTCGGATCTTTTCTCTCTATAATGTGGAATCTTTTCTCTCTATAATGTCGGATCTTTTCTCTCTATAACGTCGGATCTTTTCTCTCTATAATGTCGGATCTTTTCTCTCTATAATGTCGGATCTTTTCTCTCTATAATGTCGGATCTTTTCCCTCTATAATGTCGAATCTTTTCTCTCTATAATGTCGGATCTTTTCTCCCTATAATGTCGGATCTTTTCTCTCTATAACGTCGGATCTTTTCTCTCTATAATGTCGGATCTTTTCTCTCTATAATGTCGGATCTTTTCTCTCTATAATGTGGAATCTTTTCTCTCTATAATGTCGGATCTTTTCTCTCTATAATGTCGGATCTTTTCTCTCTATAATGTCGGATCTTTTCTCTCTATAATGTCGAATCTTTTCTCTCTATAATGTCGGATCTTTTCTCTCTATAATGTCGGATCTTTTCTCTCTATAATGTCGGATCTTTTCTCTCTATAATGTCGAATCTTTTCTCTCTATAATGTCGGATCTTTTCTCTCTATAATGTCGGATCTTTTCTCTCTATAATGTCGAATCTTTTCTCTCTATAATGTCGGATCTTTTCTCTCTATAATGTCGGATCTTTTCTCTCTATAATGTCGGATCTTTTCTCTCTATAATGTGGAATCTTTTCTCTCTATAATGTCGGATCTTTTCTCTCTATAATGTCGGATCTTTTCTCTCTATAATGTCGGATCTTTTCTCTCTATAATGTCGGATCTTTTCTCTCTATAATGTCGGATCTTTTCTCTCTATAATGTCGGATCTTTTCTCTCTATAATGTCGGATCTTTTCTCTCTCTATAATGTCGGATCTTTTCTCTCTATAATGTCGAATCTTTTCTCTCTATAATGTTGGATCTTTTCTCTCTATAATGTCGGATCTTTTCTCTCTATAATGTCGAATCTTTTCTCTCTATAATGTCGGATCTTTTCTCTCTATAATGTCGGATCTTTTCTCTCTATAATGTGGAATCTTTTCTCTCTATAATGTCGGATCTTTTCTCTCTATAATGTGGAATCTTTTCTCTCTATAATGTCGGATCTTTTCTCTCTATAATGTCGAATCTTTTCTCTCTATAATGTCGGATCTTTTCTCTCTATAATGTGGAATCTTTTCTCTCTATAATGTCGGATCTTTTCTCTCTATAATGTCGGATCTTTTCTCTCTATAATGTCGGATCTTTTCTCTCTATAATGTGGAATCTTTTCTCTCTATAATGTCGGATCTTTTCTCTCTATAATGTGGAATCTTTTCTCTCTATAATGTCGGATCTTTTCTCTCTATAATGTGGAATCTTTTCTCTCTATAATGTCGGATCTTTTCTCTCTATAATGTCGGATCTTTTCTCTCTATAATGTCGGATCTTTTCTCTCTATAATGTGGAATCTTTTCTCTATATAATGTGGGATCTTTTCTCTATAATGTCGGATCTTTTCTCTCTATAATGTGGAATCTTTTCTCTCTATAATGTCGGATCTTTTCTCTCTATAATGTCGGATCTTTTCTCTCTATAATGTCGGATCTTTTCTCTCTATAATGTGGGATCTTTTCTCTCTATAATGTCGGATCTTTTCTCTCTATAATGTCGGATCTTTTCTCTCTATAATGTCGGATCTTTTCTCTCTATAATGTCGGATCTTTTCTCTCTATAATGTCGGATCTTTTCTCTCTATAATGTGGAATCTTTTCTCTCTATAATGTCGGATCTTTTCTCTCTATAATGTGGGATCTTTTCTCTCTATAATGTCGGATCTTTTCTCTCTATAATGTCGGATCTTTTCTCTCTATAATGTCGGATCTTTTCTCTCTATAATGTCGGATCTTTTCTCTCTATAATGTCGGATCTTTTCTCTCTATAATGTCGGATCTTTTCTCTCTATAATGTGGAATCTTTTCTCTCTATAATGTGGAATCTTTTCTCTCTATAATGTCGGATCTTTTCTCTCTATAATGTCGGATCTTTTCTCTCTATAATGTCGGATCTTTTCTCTCTATAATGTCGGATCTTTTCTCTCTATAATGTCGGATCTTTTCTCTCTATAATGTCGGATCTTTTCTCTCTATAATGTCGGATCTTTTCTCTCTATAATGTCGGATCTTTTCTCTCTATAATGTCGGATCTTTTCTCTCTATAATGTTGAATCTTTTCTCTCTATAATGTGGAATCTTTTCTCTCTATAATGTCGGATCTTTTCTCTCTATAATGTCGGATCTTTTCTCTCTATAATGTCGAATCTTTTCTCTCTATAATGTCGGATCTTTTCTCTCTATAATGTCGGATCTTTTCTCTCTATAATGTCGGATCTTTTCTCTCTATAATGTCGGATCTTTTCTCTCTATAATGTCGGATCTTTTCTCTCTATAATGTCGAATCTTTTCTCTCTATAATGTCGGATCTTTTCTCTCTATAATGTCGGATCTTTTCTCTCTATAATGTCGGATCTTTTCTCTCTATAATGTCGGATCTTTTCTCTCTATAATGTGGAATCTTTTCTCTCTATAATGTCGGATCTTTTCTCTCTATAATGTCGGATGTTTTCTCTCTATAATGTCGGATCTTTTCTCTCTATAATGTCGGATCTTTTCTCTCTATAATGTCGGATCTTTTCTCTCTATAATGTCGGATCTTTTCTCTCTATAATGTCGGATCTTTTCTCTCTATAATGTTGAATCTTTTCTCTCTATAATGTGGGATCTTTTCTCTCTATAATGTCGGATCTTTTCTCTCTATAATGTCGGATCTTTTCTCTCTATAATGTGGGATCTTTTCTCTCTATAATGTCGGATCTTTTCTCTCTATAATGTCGGATCTTTTCTCTCTATAATGTGGAATATTTTCTCTCTATAATGTCGGATCTTTTCTCTCTATAATGTCGGATCTTTTCTCTCTATAATGTCGGATCTTTTCTCTCTATAATGTCGGATCTTTTCTCTATAATGTGGAATCTTTTCTCTCTATAATGTCGGATCTTTTCTCTATAATGTCGGATCTTTTCTCTATAATGTGGAATCTTTTCTCTCTATAATGTCGGATCTTTTCTCTCTATAATGTCGGATCTTTTCTCTCTATAATGTCGGATCTTTTCTCTATAATGCCGGATCTTTTCTCTCTATAATGTCGGATCTTTTCTCTCTATAATGTGGAATCTTTTCTCTCTATAATGTCGGATCTTTTCTCTCTATAATGTCGGATCTTTTCTCTCTATAATGTCGGATCTTTTCTCTCTATAATGTCGGATCTTTTCTCTCTATAATGTGGAATCTTTTCTCTCTATAATGTCGGATCTTTTCTCTCTATAATGTCGGATCTTTTCTCTCTATAATGTCGGATCTTTTCCCTCTATAATGTCGGATCTTTTCTCTCTATGATGTCGGATCTTTTCTATCTATAATGTGGAATCTTTTCTCTCTATAATGTCGGATCTTTTCTCTCTATAATGTCGGATCTTTTCTCTCTATAATGTCGGATCTTTTCTCTCTATAATGTCGGATCTTTTCTCTCTATAATGTGGAATCTTTTCTCTCTATAATGTCGGATCTTTTCTCTCTATAATGTCGGATCTTTTCTCTCTATAATGTCGGATCTTTTCTCTCTATAATGTCGGATCTTTTCTCTCTATAATGTCGGATCTTTTCTCTCTATAATGTCGGATCTTTTCTCTCTATAATGTCGGATCTTTTCTCTCTATAATGTGGAATCTTTTCTCTCTATAATGTCGGATCTTTTCTCTCTATAATGTGGAATCTTTTCTCTCTATAATGTCGGATCTTTTCTCTCTATAATGTCGAATCTTTTCTCTCTATAATGTCGGATCTTTTCTCTCTATAATGTGGAATCTTTTCTCTCTATAATGTCGGATCTTTTCTCTCTATAATGTCGAATCTTTTCTCTCTATAATGTCGGATCTTTTCTCTCTATAATGTCGGATCTTTTCTCTCTATAATGTGGAATCTTTTCTCTCTATAATGTCGGATCTTTTCTCTCTATAATGTGGAATCTTTTCTCTCTATAATGTCGGATCTTTTCTCTCTATAATGTCGGATCTTTTCTCTCTATAATGTGGGATCTTTTCTCTCTATAATGTGGAATCTTTTCTCTATATAATGTGGGATCTTTTCTCTATAATGTCGGATCTTTTCTCTCTATAATGTGGAATCTTTTCTCTCTATAATGTCGGATCTTTTCTCTCTATAATGTCGGATCTTTTCTCTCTATAATGTGGAATCTTTTCTCTCTATAATGTCGGATCTTTTCTCTCTATAATGTCGGATCTTTTCTCTCTATAATGTCGGATCTTTTCTCTCTATAATGTCGGATCTTTTCTCTCTATAATGTCGGATCTTTTCTCTCTATAATGTCGGATCTTTTCTCTCTATAATGTCGGATCTTTTCTCTCTATAATGTCGGATCTTTTCTCTCTATAATGTCGGATCTTTTCTCTCTATAATGTCGGATCTTTTCTCTCTATAATGTCGGATCTTTTCTCTCTATAATGTCGGATCTTTTCTCTCTATAATGTCGGATCTTTTCTCTCTATAATGTCGGATCTTTTCTCTCTATAATGTCGGATCTTTTCTCTCTATAATGTCGGATCTTTTCTCTCTATAATGTGGAATCTTTTCTCTCTATAATGTCGGATCTTTTCTCTCTATAATGTGGAATCTTTTCTCTCTATAATGTCGGATCTTTTCTCTCTATAATGTGGGATCTTTTCTCTCTATAATGTCGGATCTTTTCTCTCTATAATGTCCGATCTTTTCTCTCTATAATGTCGGATCTTTTCTCTCTATAATGTCGGATCTTTTCTCTCTATAATGTCGGATCTTTTCTCTCTATAATGTCGGATCTTTTCTCTCTATAATGTCGGATCTTTTCTCTCTATAATGTGGAATCTTTTCTCTCTATAATGTGGAATCTTTTCTCTCTATAATGTCGGATCTTTTCTCTCTATAATGTGGAATCTTTTCTCTCTATAATGTCGGATCTTTTCTCTCTATAATGTCGGATCTTTTCTCTCTATAATGTCGGATCTTTTCTCTCTATAATGTCGGATCTTTTCTCTCTATAATGTCGGATCTTTTCTCTCTATAATGTCGGATCTTTTCTCTCTATAATGTCGGATCTTTTCCCTCTATAATGTCGGATCTTTTCTCTCTATAATGTCGGATCTTTTCTCTCTATAATGTCGGATCTTTTCTCTCTATAATGTGGAATCTTTTCTCTCTATAATGTCGGATCTTTTCTCTCTATAATGTCGGATCTTTTCTCTCTATAATGTCGGATCTTTTCCCTCTATAATGTCGGATCTTTTCTCTCTATGATGTCGGATCTTTTCTATCTATAATGTGGAATCTTTTCTCTCTATAATGTCGGATCTTTTCTCTCTATAATGTCGGATCTTTTCTCTCTATAATGTCGGATCTTTTCTCTCTATAATGTCGGATCTTTTCTCTCTATAATGTCGGATCTTTTCTCTCTATAATGTGGAATCTTTTCTCTCTATAATGTCGGATCTTTTCTCTCTATAATGTGGAATCTTTTCTCTCTATAATGTCGGATCTTTTCTCTCTATAATGTCGAATCTTTTCTCTCTATAATGTCGGATCTTTTCTCTCTATAATGTGGAATCTTTTCTCTCTATAATGTCGGATCTTTTCTCTCTATAATGTCGAATCTTTTCTCTCTATAATGTCGGATCTTTTCTCTCTATAATGTCGGATCTTTTCTCTCTATAATGTGGAATCTTTTCTCTCTATAATGTCGGATCTTTTCTCTCTATAATGTGGAATCTTTTCTCTCTATAATGTCGGATCTTTTCTCTCTATAATGTCGGATCTTTTCTCTCTATAATGTGGGATCTTTTCTCTCTATAATGTGGAATCTTTTCTCTATATAATGTGGGATCTTTTCTCTATAATGTCGGATCTTTTCTCTCTATAATGTGGAATCTTTTCTCTCTATAATGTCGGATCTTTTCTCTCTATAATGTCGGATCTTTTCTCTCTATAATGTCGGATCTTTTCTCTCTATAATGTCGGATCTTTTCTCTCTATAATGTCGGATCTTTTCTCTCTATAATGTGGAATCTTTTCTCTCTATAATGTCGGATCTTTTCTCTCTATAATGTGGGATCTTTTCTCTCTATAATGTCGGATCTTTTCTCTCTATAATGTCCGATCTTTTCTCTCTATAATGTCGGATCTTTTCTCTCTATAATGTCGGATCTTTTCTCTCTATAATGTCGGATCTTTTCTCTCTATAATGTCGGATCTTTTCTCTCTATAATGTCGGATCTTTTCTCTCTATAATGTGGAATCTTTTCTCTCTATAATGTGGAATCTTTTCTCTCTATAATGTCGGATCTTTTCTCTCTATAATGTGGAATCTTTTCTCTCTATAATGTCGGATCTTTTCTCTCTATAATGTCGGATCTTTTCTCTCTATAATGTCGGATCTTTTCTCTCTATAATGTCGGATCTTTTCTCTCTATAATGTCGGATCTTTTCTCTCTATAATGTCGGATCTTTTCTCTCTATAATGTCGGATCTTTTCTCTCTATAATGTCGGATCTTTTCTCTCTATAATGTCGGATCTTTTCTCTCTATAATGTCGGATCTTTTCTCTATAATGTGGAATCTTTTCTCTCTATAATGTCGGATCTTTTCTCTATAATGTCGGATCTTTTCTCTATAATGTGGAATCTTTTCTCTCTATAATGTCGGATCTTTTCTCTCTATAATGTCGGATCTTTTCCCTCTATAATGTCGGATCTTTTCTCTCTATAATGTCGGATCTTTTCTCTCTATAATGTCGGATCTTTTCTCTCTATAATGTGGGATCTTTTCTCTCTATAATGTCGGATCTTTTCTCTCTATAATGTCGGATCTTTTCTCTCTATAATGTCGGATCTTTTCTCTCTATAATGTCGGATCTTTTCTCTCTATAATGTGGAATCTTTTCTCTCTATAATGTCGGATCTTTTCTCTCTATAATGTCGGATCTTTTCTCTCTATAATGTCGGATCTTTTCTCTCTATAATGTCGGATCTTTTCTCTCTATAATGTCGAATCTTTTCTCTCTATAATGTCGGATCTTTTCTCTCTATAATGTCGGATCTTTTCTCTCTATAATGTCGGATCTTTTCTCTCTATAATGTCGGATCTTTTCTCTCTATAATGTCGGATCTTTTCTCTCTATAATGTCGGATCTTTTCTCTCTATAATGTCGGATCTTTTCTCTCTATAATGTCGGATCTTTTCTCTCTATAATGTGGAACCTTTTCTCTCTATAATGTCGGATCTTTTCTCTCTATAATGTCGGATATTTTCTCTCTATAATGTCAGATCTTTTCTCTCTATAATGTCGGATCTTTTCTCTCTATAATGTGGAATCTTTTCTCTCTATAATGTCGGATCTTTTCTCTCTATGATGTTGAATCTTTTCTCTCTATAATGTCGAATCTTTTCTCTCTATAATGTCGGATCTTTTCTCTCTATAATGTCGGATCTTTTCTCTCTATAATGTCGGATCTTTTCTCTCTATAATGTCGGATCTTTTCTCTCTATAATGTCGGATCTTTTCTCTATAATGTCGGATCTTTTCTCTCTATAATGTGGAATCTTTTCTCTCTATAATGTCGGATCTTTTCTCTCTATAATGTCGGGTCTTTTCTCTCTATAATGTCGGATCTTTTCTCTCTATAATGTGGAATCTTTTCTCTCTATAATGTCGGATCTTTTCTCTCTATAATGTCGGATCTTTTCTCTCTATAATGTCGGATCTTTTCTCTCTGTAATGTCGGATCTTTTCTCTCTATAATGTCGGATCTTTTCTCTCTATAATGTCGGATCTTTTCTCTCTATAATGTGGAATCTTTTCTCTCTATAATGTCGGATCTTTTCTCTCTATAATGTCGGATCTTTTCTCTCTATAATGTCGGATCTTTTCTCTCTATAATGTCGGATCTTTTCTCTCTATAATGTCGGATCTTTTCTCTATAATGTCGGATCTTTTCTCTCTATAATGTCGGATCTTTTCTCTCTATAATGTCGGATCTTTTCTCTCTATACTGTCGGATCTTTTCTCTATAATGTCGGATCTTTTCTCTCTATAATGTCGGATCTTTTCTCTCTATAATGTGGAATCTTTTCTCTCTATAATGTCGGATCTTTTCTCTCTATAACGTCGGATCTTTTCTCTCTATAATGTCGGATCTTTTCTCTCTATAATGTCGGATCTTTTCTCTCTATAATGTCGGATCTTTTCTCTCTATAATGTCGGATCTTTTCTCTATAATGTCGGATCTTTTCTCTCTATAATGTCGGATCTTTTCTCTATAATGTCGGATCTTTTCTCTCTATAATGTCGGATCTTTTCTCTATAATGTCGGATCTTTTCTCTCTATAATGTCGGATCTTTTCTCTCTATAATGTGGAATCTTTTCTCTCTATAATGTCGGATCTTTTCTCTCTATAACGTCGGATCTTTTCTCTCTATAATGTCGGATCTTTTCTCTCTATAATGTCGGATCTTTTCTCTCTATAATGTCGGATCTTTTCTCTCTATAATGTCGGATCTTTTCTCTCTACAATGTGGAATCTTTTCTCTCTATAATGTCGGATCTTTTCTCTCTATAATGTCGGATCTTTTCTCTCTATAATTTCGGATCTTTTCTCTCTATAATGTCGGATCTTTTCTCTCTATAATGTCGGATCTTTTCTCTCTATAATGTCGGATCTTTTCTCTCTATAATGTCGGATCTTTTCTCTCTATAATGTCGGATCTTTTCTCTCTATAATGTCGGATCTTTTCTCTATAATGTCGGATCTTTTCTCTCTATAATGTCGGATCTTTTCTCTCTATAATGTCGGATCTTTTCTCTCTATAATGTCGGATCTTTTCTCTATAATGTCGGATCTTTTCTCTCTATAATGTCGGATCTTTTCTCTCTATAATGTGGAATCTTTTCTCTCTATAATGTCGGATCTTTTCTCTCTATAACGTCGGATCTTTTCTCTCTATAATGTCGGATCTTTTCTCTCTATAATGTCGGATCTTTTCTCTCTATAATGTCGGATCTTTTCTCTCTATAATGTCGGATCTTTTCTCTCTATAATGTCGGATCTTTTCTCTATAATGTCGGATCTTTTCTCTCTATAATGTCGGATCTTTTCTCTATAATGTCGGATCTTTTCTCTCTATAATGTCGGATCTTTTCTCTATAATGTCGGATCTTTTCTCTCTATAATGTCGGATCTTTTCTCTCTATAATGTGGAATCTTTTCTCTCTATAATGTCGGATCTTTTCTCTCTATAACGTCGGATCTTTTCTCTCTATAATGTCGGATCTTTTCTCTCTATAATGTCGGATCTTTTCTCTCTATAATGTCGGATCTTTTCTCTCTATAATGTCGGATCTTTTCTCTATAATGTCGGATCTTTTCTCTCTATAATGTCGGATCTTTTCTCTCTATAATGTGGAATCTTTTCTCTCTATAACGTCGGATCTTTTCTCTCTATAATGTCGGATCTTTTCTCTCTATAATGTCGGATCTTTTCTCTCTATAATGTCGGATCTTTTCTCTCTATAATGTCGGATCTTTTCTCTCTATAATGTCGGATCTTTTCTCTATAATGTCGGATCTTTTCTCTCTATAATGTCGGATCTTTTCTCTCTATAATGTCGGATCTTTTCTCTCTATAATGTCGGATCTTTTCTCTCTATAATGTCGGATCTTTTCTCTCTATAATGTGGAATCTTTTCTCTCTATAATGTCGGATCTTTTCTCTCTATAATGTCGGATCTTTTCTCTCTATAATGTCGGATCTTTTCTCTCTATAATGTCGGATCTTTTCTCTCTATAACGTCGGATCTTTTCTCTCTATAATGTCGGATCTTTTCTCTCTATAATGTCGGATCTTTTCTCTCTAGAATGTCGGATCTTTTCTCTCTGTAATGTGGAATCTTTTCTCTCTATAATGTCGGATCTTTTCTCTATAATGTCGGATCTTTTCTCTATAATGTCGGATCTTTTCTCTCTGTAATGTGGAATCTTTTCTCTCTATAATGTCGGATATTTTCTCTCTATAATGTCGGATCTTTTCTCTCTATAATGTCGGATCTTTTCTCTCTATAATGTCGGATCTTTTCTCTCTATAATGTCGGATCTTTTCTCTCTATAATGTCGGATCTTTTCTCTCTATAATGTCGGATCTTTTCTCTCTATAATGTCGGATCTTTTCTCTCTATAATGTCGGATCTTTTCTCTCTATAATGTCGGATCTTTTCTCTCTATAATGTCGGATCTTTTCTCTCTATAATGTCGGATCTTTTCTCTATAATGTCGGATCTTTTCTCTCTATAATGTCGGATCTTTTCTCTCTATAATGTCGGATCTTTTCTCTCTGTAATGTGGAATCTTTTCTCTCTATAATGTCGGATCTTTTCTCTCTATAATGTCGGATCTTTTCTCTCTATAATGTCGGATCTTTTCTCTATAATGTCGGATCTTTTCTCTATATAACGTTATGTTGGGCACATTCGACCACAGATTCGATAGACACAGATCGCTATTGTCACTGTCATGTCGAATCTTCTATGTATATCCAACTGTTGTCGCAACAAAACGAAAATAAAGCATTTTATTACTTCGGATCTTTTGGATTTCGGATTTTGCGCGTTCGTTATCGTTTGTTAAAACAAATGCAGAAATCCCAGAATTTTGGACGAAAACGAATGCACATGGGATTGTGGGAAGTCAGATTTCCGGTCACCGTATGAAGGGGTTAAACGTCACGCCGGTCTCCCGCTCCTCCTTAGCAGTCACCGCAGGCGCGCGCCATTTCACAATCTAATGAAGTGCTGGGATAATTATGGGAAGCCGGGAATCATTATTCTCAGTAGAGTGACAGGTTGAGGTATTTTTGAACATCATTACTGAAGTAAGAAGTACGCGAGAATTACGCACGCCACGTTTTGGTTCTGATGATTCCGCCAGCTGTTTTCCCAAAGACTAACGCGCTCCAGGGGAGGGGGCGTGCGGTGATCATGACTCTCAATGAGCAGGAGAGCGAGATAAAAATGTGACGCAATGTCAGCGGAGTCCAGGATTGGGGGATATCGGTATTTGGGGGTCGTCTGCGCCGCATATATGATGAGATTTAGTAATAATTCCCAGAAGGTGATGACATCATCGTCCACAAGTGGCTTCATCTCCTTATACTTTGTCCTTCAGATGAGGCCTCTTCCCTCCGTCCCATTGGCCAGACAAGGCAAATTTTCCCCCTATTGCTTAAGGGCGCTGCATTGGTGTGTGCTAAAAAATAATGTTGGATGTTTGCACAGCGCAGTGTTCCTAACCCTAACCCTAACCCTAACCCTAACCCTAACCCTAACCCTAACCCTAATCCTATTTCTAACCCTAATCCTAACCCTAACCCTAATCCTATTTCTAACCCTAACCCTAATCCTATTTATAACCCTAACCCTAATCCTAATCCTAACCCTTATCCTATTTCTAACCCTAACCCTAATCCTAACCCTAACCCTAATCCTATTTCTAACCCTAACCCTAATCCTAACCCTAACCCTAATTCTATTTCTAACCCTAACCCTAATCCTAACCCTAATCCTAATTCTATTTCTAACCCTAACCCTGATCCTAACCCTAATCCTATTTCTAACCCTAACTCTAATCCTAACCCTAATCCTACTTCTAACCCTAATCCTATTTCTAACCCTAATCCTAACCCTAATCCTATTTCTAACCCTAATCCTAACCCTAACCCTAATCATATTTCTAACCCTAACCCTAATCCTAATCCTAACCCTAATCCTATTTCTAACCCTAATCCTAACCCTAACCCTAATCCTATTTCTAACCCTAACCCTAATCCTAATCCTAATCCTATTTCTAACCCTAACCCTAATCCTAACCCTAACCCTAATCCTATTTCTAACCCTAATCCTAACCCTAACCCTAATCCTATTTCTAACACTAACCCTAATCCTAACCCTAACCCTAACCCTAATTCTATTTCTAACCCTAACCCTAATCCTAACCCTAACCCTAATCCTATTTCTAACCCTAACCCTAATCCTAACCCTAACCCTAATCCTATTTCTAACCCTAATCCTAACCCTAACCCTAATCCTATTTCTAACCCTAACCCTAATCCTAACCCTAACCCTAATCCTATTTCTAACCCTAACTCTAATCCTAACCCTAATCCTACTTCTAACCCTAATCCTATTTCTAACCCTAATCCTAACCCTAATCCTATTTCTAACCCTAATCCTAACCCTAACCCTAATCATATTTCTAACCCTAACCCTAATCCTAATCCTAACCCTAATCCTATTTCTAACCCTAATCCTAACCCTAACCCTAATCCTATTTCTAACCCTAACCCTAATCCTAATCCTAACCCTAATCCTATTTCTAACCCTAACCCTAATCCTAACCCTAACCCTAATCCTATTTCTAACCCTAATCCTAACCCTAACCCTAATCCTATTTCTAACACTAACCCTAATCCTAACCCTAACCCTAATTCTATTTCTAACCCTAACCCTAATCCTAACCCTAACCCTAATCCTATTTCTAACCCTAACCCTAATCCTAACCCTAACCCTAATCCTATTTCTAACCCTAATCCTAACCCTAACCCTAATCCTATTTCTAACCCTAACCCTAATCCTAACCCTAACCCTAATCCTATTTCTAACCCTAATCCTAACCCTAACCCTAATCCTAACCCTAATCCTAATCCTATTTCTGACCCTAATCCTATTTCTAACCCTAATCCTATTTCTAACCCTAACCCTAATCCTAATCCTAACCCTTATGCCACGTACACACGATAATTTTTCAGCATGAAAAAAACATAGTTTTAAAAAACTTCATTTAAAATCACCGTGTGTGGGCAGTTTCTGAAAAACGACATATTTTTTTTTGAATATGCTGCATTTTTTTATGTCGTTTTAAAAAATTACGTTTTTCGGGTTGTAAAAAATGATGGTGTGTGCGCTAAAACAACGTTTTAAACCCGCGCATGCCCAGAAGCAAGTAATGAGATGGGAGCGCTCGTTCTGGTACAACTACCGTTCATAATGGAGATCGCACATTCATCACGCTGTAACAGACAGAAAAGCGCGAATCGTCTTTTACTAACACGTAATCAGCTAAAGCAGCCCCAAGGGTGGCGCCATCCGCATGGAACCGCCCCTTTAGAGTTCCGTCGTACGTGTTGTACGTCGCCGCGCTTTGCTAGGGCATTTTTTAAAAACGATGGTGTGTGGGCAACGTCATTTTAATAAAGAAGTTGGAAAAACGTTGTTTTTTGGAGATGCTGAAAAATTACGTTTTCTTTCATGCTGAAAAATGATGGTGTGTACGCAGAATTACCCATTGCAATGCAGTGCAAGTAAAACAAAGCTTAACACCCCCCCCCCAGGAAGGTTTTACCCCCTTCATGACCGGGACTTTTATCCTATTCAGCACTGCGCTACTTCAGCTGGTAATTGCGCGATCATGTCACCCTCTACCCAGGGGACGTTTACATCAGTTTCTCCCACAAATAGAGCTTTATATTGGTGGTATTTTTTGTCGCCCTCCTGAGACATTCTCCTGGAGAGTTTTCAGTGTTTTGTGGCGCTCCGCGTCCCGCGTGTTTCGTGCCCCCCCAGCGTCCCGCGTGTTTTGTGGCGACTTGCTGCGGCAACAGACGCTTCGTCTTCCGACCGGCAGGACTACCCAGAATCCTTGGCGTGACGCGCTTGTTCCTGACGCCGCACCTAGAAGCATCTTCTCCATCATCTGAAGAGGAATCCTCGTCCTCCCCTCCTAATGCACCGTCCTCAGGGGTGCCGTCTCCTGCCCGGGGCCTCACCGCAACGCGTTTCACATGAATATTTCATGTCTTGTTTGTACATTTGCTGGAGAGAATCCCTCACACAAGTCCTGCCGACGCAATCCTAAATAATTCACACGGCCGATCTTCCTCCATCAGGGAGGCGAAGACTTCCAACCCACCCCAGCAAAGCCCAGACACAAGATTGTTTAAAAGCTTAAAAGCCGGTAAATGAAGATCGACGTGAACGAGGAGCACAACCCGAGTACATCTACAGTATATATATATATATGGTGATGTGGGGGATGGTTAGCTCTTGTGGTAGATGAAAGTGAGATCACGTCAGACAGGAATTCAATGTAAGGAAAAAGAGGAAAGTTCTCAGCGGTTCTTCTCCAGCAAGCACTGATAATGGAAAAATACCGAGCTACCTGGCTCTTAGTCTCACTTCAGCCTCAGTTGCAGCACCTTGCTGCATGGCCCCGCGCATGACCCCGCTCCTGGCACCACTTCTGTGCCCCGCTCTTGGCCTTGCTTCTGGCCCTGTTCTTGTTCACTGCTCTGGTCCCCGCTCTTGGTCCCCGCTCCTGGTCTCCGCTCTTGGCCCCACTCCTGGCCCCGCTCCTGGCCTTGCTTCTGGCCCTGTTCTTGTTCACTGCTCTGGGCCCCGCTCTTGACCCCACTCCTGGTCCCCGCTCTTGGCCCCACTCCTGGCCTTGCTCCTGGGCCCCACTCCTGGTCCCCGCTCCTGGGCCCCACTCCTGGTCCCCGCTCCTGGGCCCCGCTCCTGGTCCCCGCTCTTGGCCCCACTCCTGGCCCCGCTTCTGGGCCCCACTCCTGGCCTTGCTTCTGGCCCTATTCTTGTTCACTACTCTTGGCCCCACTCCTGGCCCAGCTCCTGGCCTCCAAATAAGGCTCTCCAGCCCCCCCTGGGTTTCGCTCACTCTTTCAGAAACTTCCAGACTTCCTCCATCCCCCTGGAACCTGCTAGCCGCCTCAGCCTCCCAGAACCTCTCTTGGTCTCTCAGGCCCATGTAGCCGTCCCAACTCTTCCAGTCTTTTGGGAAGACCTGAGTGGGCCCATCTCACAAGGGATACAATATCTGAGTAGGGTGACCCCATTTCCAAACTGCCATTCAGGGACCCCCCCCCCCAAAAAATTAATGATTTTAGATACCTCTTTTTGCCAGTTTTTGGTCATATTGTTGGTGTCAGTGGCCGGCAGGCCCGTCGCTACAGGACAGGCAAAACAAACAATTGCTCAACATCCCCTTCCCAGACTGTAGCGTGGCCGAGCTCCTCTTCTTTCCTCCTGGAGTCCTGTCAGTCCGGCCCGGTAACGCGTGGTACAGGAGATTCAGTTTCCTGTTCCCGGCCTGACTGACAGGAAGTGCACACTGAGTGCTCACTTCCTTTCAGTCCAGCCGGGAACACAGGTACCGCGCGTTACCCGGCCCAGCCCGGGCACTATCTGATAGGGGACTGGGGACCCATAAGGATAGGACACCGGACTGACAGGTGGAAGTGGAGCTCGGCCACACAGTGGCAGCCTACAGGGAAGACGGGGAGGTGAGAATAGAAAAATATAGGGACTAGGGAGGAGGGGGAGGAGGAGTAAGAACATGAGTGTAAAAAATTTGTGTATCGCTAATGTATTCTTTGCATGCAGGGGGGGGTGCTTGGGGGCCCCCTATTTTGCTTGGGGCCCCCAAATTCCTTCAAACGGCCCTGGTGGCAGGAATTATACCCCATCATTGGTGTCAGTGGAGGATGGAACCTGGATTGTGTTGTCCCCTCGAGGTCACAAAAAAATCACATAAAGGCGTCAGGGGCCCCAAAGTTTTGGGGACCTTTAAATTATTTCCCCGCCTCCCTCATTGCTGGGCGGTGCGGTCAGCGTGTATTTGATGTCAGACAAGGCGTCCTCCTCTAATCCCGCACTCCGGAGGTGAATGGGTTAACCACTAAATGGAAAAAAGATACAAAAATAAAAATGCCGCCGTTTGCCGTTAACAAGAAGTGGATGTGAAAGACGTTCGTTTTTGGGAAGGTAATTAGTGTTTCGAGTTCTTAAAAGGCGGTTGAGAAGATCTGTTCATTGGAAGATGAATAATCAGCGCAGAATCTCCGCCGCTTGTCAGGAACAAACACACTTGTTTTGCCCGAACAGAGATTTGTGTTGTGCGTTTTCATACATTTTGTGCCTTATTTGCAGATAATCGCCTGAGAAATATCGCCGGGCCGTGAAAACAGCGATCCTGACAGAAGAAAAAGGGAAAAAATTACCAAATATGATTCTGAATCCCGTTCAGATCTGCGCCTCGCGCCATCGCACCTTTTCTTCGTGTTTTTTTGCACGTTTTTGTGCGACACGCATAGAGTAGCCCATTCACATGAACAGGTTTTTCCTACACACAACAAACGCATAAAAGAAGCTCCGACACCTTTCCAGACCACGCGCTTCACGCCGTTTATACGTCGCATTTTGGTGCATTCGTTGCACACTTTGCTGCGCATGAAAACGCACGTCTGCTGGCTGTGCTTATCCTGCCATCAACGATCCATGGCGCTGCAAGCGCGATATTAGAGATTTTTTGCCTAGTCTGGGAATGCACACAAAAACGCTTTCCTGAAAACGCAGCAGGAACATGATGATTGAAGGGAGAAGGGGAAGAAGGAGTTAATCAGAGTAAACGAAGGGTTAATCAGCAAAGGAACTTTTAATTAAAAAAACAACAAAAATGTATTTTTATTTTTTTACATGTCAGGTTTTCTTCACCTGAAGTTCATCTCTTTGATCTGCAGATGAATGAACAGAAAATTATAAAGTGTAACAATGTTTCTTTGTATCTTCCTGTATTGGGGGCGGAGTCATGTTGTTGATAAACATTTCCAGACTGATTTTTTTTGGACCTTTGTGGTAGGAAATTATTTTCTTTGGGGGGGAGTAGGGATGATTGGGGGGGGGGGGTTGGAGGATCTTAGTTGGGAGGAGGGATTGGGGGGGTTGTGCTAGTAGGGGATGATTTGGGGGGGGAGTTGTGCTAGTAGGGGATGATTTGGGGGGGGGGAGTTGTGCTAGTAGGGGATGATTTGGGGGGGGGGGGAGGGGATGATTGGGGGGGTTGGAGGATCTTAGTTGGGAGGAGGGATTTGGGGGGGGGGGTGTGCTAGTAGGGGATGATTTGGGGGGGGAGTAGGGGATGATTGGGGGGTTGGAGGATCTTAGTTGGGAGGAGGGATTTGGGGGGGGGGAGTTGTGCTAGTAGGGGATGATTAGGGGGGGGGGTAGGGATGATTGGGGGGGGGATTGGAGGATCTTAGTTGGGAGGAGGGATTTGGGGGGGGTGTTGTGCTAGTAGGGGATGATTGGGGGGGTTGGAGGATCTTAGTTGGGAGGAGGGATTTGGGGGGGGAGTTGTGCTAGTAGGGGATGATGGGGGGGTTGGAGGATCTTAGTTGGGAGGAGGGATTTGGGGGGCGTTTCTTTGAAGCCGACGCGGCAGGTTTGGTGTTCTTCTCGCGGGTCGGTCGCACTCGTTCTGTGTCACGTGTCATTACTTTGTGGGCGGGGTTTATTGGTAATCAGGACTTAGCGTACATCTCCTTTAAGCTCGTTCATTTTTCCTGCCCATCCCCCGATAACGTCCATCTCTGAACTCCTCCGGCAGAACGCGGAGCGAGTGATCGGTGATGGATTGGTCGGCGGGTGCAATATTTTAATAATCCAATTATGATTGTGAACGCCCATAATTCACGGAGTGACACCGCGCTCGGCGACGCCGTCCCCTAAAACAAATGTTGCTCTTAGCAGGCCATTAACATTTCCCGCGACTCGCCGCCGCGCCGAGTCAGAGAATAATTACTGATGTGACACCAACCTTCCGGAATGATTCATCGCTCCTCGCCGCCCGTCCGGGACAAAGCCGAGGAGTCCGCCGCGCCTTCCCAAAGAGGGGGCGGGGTCTGCGGAGAAGACAAAGTCTGATTGCATTCTCCTCCTTCATTTGTAGATCGATTCCCCCGAAAATCAGACCGATCCGTGGGCGATCGAATATCCCTTCCCCCGCTGATCTGTCCACCACAAAGACCCCCTTCTCCTCCACCTGGAAGGCAAACTAGTGATGGGGACCCCCCCGCCCCTCCCCCATCCTGGAATGTTCTCTGGGCTTGGCGATCGACAAGTTGTATGTTCTCTGGGCTCACCGATCGATGACTTGTATGTTCTCTGGGGTCACCGATCGATCACTTGTATGTTCTCTGGGCTCACCGATTGATGACTTGTATGTTCTCTGGGCTCACCGATCGATCACTTGTATGTTCTCTGGGCTCGGCGATCGATCACTTGTATGTTCTTTGGGGTCGTCGATCGATGACTTGTATGTTCTATGGGCTCGTCGATCGATCACTTGTATGTTCTTTGGGGTCGATCGATGACTTGTATGTTCTATGGGCTCGTCGATCGATCACTTGTATGTTCTTTGGGGTCGATCGATGACTTGTATGTTCTCTAGGCTCACCGATCGATGACTTGTATGTTCTCTGGGCTCGGCGATCGATCACTTGTATGTTCTCACAATGTCCTTTGTTGCGTCAGGAAGAGAAAATAACATTGTGACATTTATAATGAAGAACGATCGACGTGCGAAGCGCCTGCGTTTGGTAACCTTGTAACTTTAATTACAGAAGAACAAAAGACAAAGAACGTTCTGTGAAGGATGGAAGATGAAGGCGACGTCACACGAGATCGAATGTTATTTCACACGATCGATCGCTCATCCCCCCCCGATAGAGCCAAACATTTCATTCTGGGGGGCTCATGTCCCCTTTGGGGAGTTTTCTCCTCACTTCCTGTGTTGGGGTCACTGAGACAGGAAGTGGGTGACACCGACATCGGGGGAGAGGATCTGTCCAAGCCTGGAACTGAACAAAGGGAAGGGATCGGCTGTCAGGAGGAGAGAGCAGAGAGCTGAGCTCATCAGTCTTCTGCTTCTCCCTTCTCTGACATGCAGGCAGATTAGAAACGTGCGATTTGTTTCGTTCCGAATCTAAATTTGGGGGAAAAAAAATTGTTATTAAGGTTAAGGGCCCTTTCACACAGGGGGGGGGGGGGCGGGTCAGTGATGCTCCGCCCCTTGTACCTCCGCTTGCTCAGCAGATCTAAGGATTGGCGCTGTGAGCGGGATGAGCTCTATGAAAGGGGCGGGGTTAGATCTAAGGATTGGCGCTGTGAGCGGGATGAGCTCTATGAAGGGGGCGGGGTTAGATATAAGGATTGGCGCTGTGAGCGGGATAAGCTCTATGAAGGGGGCGGGGTTAGATCTAAGGATTGACGCTGGGAGCGGGATGAGCTCTGTGAAAGGGGTGGGGTTAGATCTAACGATTGGCGCTGTGAGCGGGATGAGCTCTATGAAGGGGGCGGGGTTAGATCTAAGGATTGGCACTGGGAGCGGGATGAGCTCTATGAAGGGGGCGGGGTTAGATCTAAGGATTTGCACTGGGAGCGGGATGAGCTCTATGAAGGGGGCGGGGTTAGATCTAAGGAATGGCGCTGGGAGCGGATGAGCTCTATGAAGGGGGCGGGGTTAGATCTAAGGATTGGCGCTGTAAGCGGGATGAGCTCTATGAAGGGGGCGGGGTTAGATCTAAGGATTGGCGCTGTGAGCGGGATGAGCTCTATGAAGGGGGCGGGGTTAGATCTAAGGATTGGCACTGGGAGCGGGATGAGCTCTATGAAGGGGGCGGGGTTAGATCTAAGGATTGGCACTGGGAGCGGGATGAGCTCTATGAAGGGGGCGGGGTTAGATCTAAGGATTGGCGCTGTGAGCAGGATAAGCTCTATGAAGGGGGCGGGGTTAGATCTAACGATTGGCGCTGTGAGCGGGATGAGCTCTATGAAGGGGGCGGGGTTAGATCTAAGGATTGGCACTGGGAGCGGGATGAGCTCTATGAAGGGGGCGGGGTTAGATCTAAGGATTTGCACTGGGAGCGGGATGAGCTCTATGAAGGGGGCGGGGTTAGATCTAAGGAATGGCGCTGGGAGCGGATGAGCTCTATGAAGGGGGCGGGGTTAGATCTAAGGATTGGCACTGGGAGCGGGATGAGCTCTATGAAGGGGGGCGGGGTTAGATCTAAGGATTGGCGCTGTGAGCAGGATAAGCTCTATGAAGGGGGCGGGGTTCGATCTAAGGATTGGTGCTGTGAGCGGGATGAGCTCTATGAAGGGGGCGGGGTTAGATCTAAGGATTGGTGCTGTGAGCGGGATGAGCTCTATGAAGGGGCGGGGTTAGATCTAACAATTGGCGCTGTGAGCGGGATGAGCTCTATGAAGGGGGCGGGGTTAGATCTAAGGATTGGCGCTGTGAGCAGGATAAGCTCTATGAAGGGGGCGGGGTTAGATCTAACGATTGGCGCTGGAAGCGGGATGAGCTCCGTGAAAGGGGCGGGTTCGATCTAAGGATTGGTGCTGGGAGCGGGATGGGCTCTATGAAGGGGGTGGGGTTAGATCTAAGGATTGGCGCTGTGAGCGGGATGAGCTCTATGAAGGGGGCGGGGTTAGATCTAAGGATTGGCGCTGTGAGTGGGATGAGCTCTATAAAGGGGCGGGGTTAGATCTAAGGATTGGCACTGGGAGCGGGATGAGCTTTTTGAAGGGGGCGGGGTTAGATCTAAGGATTGGCGCTGTGAGCGGGATGAGCTCTATGAAGGGGGCGGGCTTAGATCTAAGGATTGGCACTGTGAGCGGGATGAGCTCTATGAAAGGGGCGGGGTTAGATCCAAGGATTGGCGCTGTGAGCGGGATAAGCTCTATGAAGGGGGCGGGGTTAGATCTAAGGATTGGCGCTGTAAGTGGGATGAGCTCTATGAAGGGGGCGGGGTTAGATCTAAGGATTGGCGCTGTGAGCGGGATGAGCTTTATGAAAGGGGCGGGGTTAGTTCTAAGGATTGGCGCTGTGAGCGGGATGAGCTCTATGAAGGGGGCGGGGTTAGATCCAAGGATTGGCGCTGTGAGCGGGATGAGAAGGACAGAACTCTATATATGAATAGGGAGGTCGGAGGGCGGACTGAGGGACTCCTCGGCGCGATTCGCTCTCCTCGTACCTGAATGACGCCCGGTTAGCTCTTGTTAACACGTTACCTAACGACCTTGAAGTGGCGCCCCGGCCCTGGAAGGCGTCCTCCTCGCCCGGATCTTTAGCGTTGGGGTTAACAAGCTGCTACATAAACAGCGGCGGCGAATCCGTCAATGTCAGGTGTGGATGGCGGCGGGATAATGGGAAAGGCGATGGCGTGTGAAGGAAGAGTTTATGCAGAAACATGAAGAGGACTCTATGGACGCCCTTTGAATTATTGTTGTGATAGCGGCGGCGTCAGCCATGAGCAGAGCGCCGCGCACAAAACATCAAATACAAGAAAGGACGGAGGGGGGACATGGGAGCCGATCCTGCGGCCGGTAAGATTGGGAGATCGGCAAACGGCGGCCTCACCGCTAAATGTGAACCGTTTTCGCTCCCCAAATATCGATAATCCAGCAGAGAGAATCGGCCAGCCGGGTGATCGATCGATCGGCGACGAGCTGCTGGTTTCATTTTACTGAACTGAATTTCCATCTTCATGGGTGGTCAGTCAAGTCGATCCTCCAGCGGGGGCGGGGCAGCGGGAAGAGATACATTAAGGATCGGCTCACATCCATGTGTGTTGGGATGCGTTCCCAACATGCACTGAAACGCGTTGCTCTGTCTGTAGCAGAATCATTTTGTGTCAGTTTTTTGTAATATAAAAATATTTAAGGAGATATCAATAATCATTTCCTCCAATTACAGGCCAATCTGTCTTAAAGTCTCCGCCCACAAGGTACTGCAGAAGGGCAGCCCATACAGGCACAGCAATGTACCCGCATGTTGCTGGCCTTTTCCGGGTTTTATGGCACGTGCATGCCTCTTGAACACGCCCCCTCCCAATCACAGCCTGCCTACTGAACACACCCCCTCCCAATCACAGCCTGCCTACTGAACACATCCCCTCCCAATCACACCCTGCCTACTGAACACACCCCCTCCCAATCACAGTCTGCCTAATGAACACACCCCCTACCAATCACAGCATGCCTACTGAACACACCCCCTACCAATCACAGTCTGCCTCTTGAACACGCCCCCTCCCAATCACAGCCTGCCTCTTAAACACACCCCCTACCAATCACAGCCTGCCTACTGAACACACCCCCTCCCAATCACAGTCTGCCTAATGAACACACCCCCTCCCAATCACAGTCTGCCTAATGAACACGCCCCCTCCCAATCACAGCCTGCCTCTTGAACACACCCCCTCCCAATCACAGCCTGCCTACTGAACACACCCCCTCCCAATCACAGCCTGCCTACTGAACACGCCCCCTCCCAATCACAGCCTGCCTCTTGAACACACCCCCTCCCAATCACAGTCTGCCTAATGAACACACCCCCTACCAATCACAGTCTGCCTCTTGAACACGCCCCCTCCCAATCACAGCCTGCCTACTGAACACGCCCCCTCCCAATCACAGCCTGCCTACTGAACACACCCCCTCCCAATCACAGTCTGCCTAATGAACACACCCCCTACCAATCACAGTCTGCCTCTTGAACACGCCCCCTCCCAATCACAGCCTGCCTCTTAAACACACCCCCTACCAATCACAGCCTGCCTACTGAACACACCCCCTACCAATCACAGCCTGCCTCTTGAACACACCCCCTCCCAATCACAGTCTGCCTACTGAACACACCCCCTACCAATCACAGCTTGCCTACTGAACACGCCCCCTCCCAATCACAGCCTGCCTCTTGAACACGCCCCCTCCCAATCACAGCCTGCCTACTGAACACACCCCCTCCCAATCACAGCCTGCCTACTGAACACACCCCCTCCCAATCACAGCCTGCCTACTGAACACACCCCCTCCCAATCACAGTCTGCCTACTGAACACGCCCCCTCCCAATCACAGCCTGCCTACTGAACACACCCCCTCCCAATCACAGTCTGCCTCTTGAACACGCCTCCTCCCAATCACAGCCTGCCTACTGAACACACCCCCTCCTAATCACAGTCTGCCTACTGAACATGCCCCCTCCCAATCACAGTCTGCCTACTAAACACACCCCCTCCCAATCACAGCCTGCCTACTGAACACACCCCCTCCCAATCACAGCCTGCCTACTGAACACACCCCCTCCTAATCACAGTCTGCCTACTGAACACGCCCCCTCCCAATCACAGTCTGACTACTAAACACACCCCCTCCCAATCACAGCCTGCCTACTGAACACACCCCCTCCCAATCACAGCCTGCCTACTGAACACACCCCCTCCAGATCACAGCCTGCCTTTTAAACACGCCCCCTGCTCCTCAGGCTGAGCAGTCTATGGAATACAGGCACGTGGTGTGTCTGCACAGTGTCCTGTAACCCCGCCCCCCCACTATCACGAAAAATAGATGATTGGTCACAAGACAGAACTTTTTAATCTTATAAAATAGGTAAAAAAGATCATTTCTGAAACTAAGCAGAAGCAGTTGTGGTGCCGGGAGAGTTATACCCGGAGGATGAAGTGCCTGTACTATGGGGGGGATGAAGTGTCTGTACTATGGGGGGGGATGAAGTGCCTGTACTATGGGGGGGGGCGGGGGGGGCACAATGACTTTATTATTTTTTATAGAAAGCAAAACGTTTCTCATGACAATTTCTGAGATTTTATTGTGAAAATGTGATTTTCATCTCTCAGGAGGAGGAATTTCTCAATCACAAGGCCCCTCCCCCGCTGATCTGTAATCTAAGAGGAGGCGGGCCAATAACGAGCCGCTCTTATAAAACTCTCCAATTAATGCCAATTAAGGAAAAAAGATGAATTGTGGAATAAAATGTCAGACCCTCAACGTTCCTGCCAAGTGACGGTGCAGCGCGGCCATCCACCGAGCGCGGTGCCGCGACTTCTACACCTCCAACCTTCACATCTCTGCCGGGGAAAAGGTTACGGCTAATTGGTTCTGGTCTCTACCAGCGCCGACCGCCGGCAAGCTTGTTCTGAGCTTGTTTTTTTGGTCGTGACGCGTCCCGGGTGCTTGTTACTGCGGGGCGCTCGTTACTGCCGGGCGCTCGTTACTGCCGGGCGCTCGTTACTGCCGGGAGGTCCATGAGGGTCCCGCCATGAGGGTCCCGCAATGAAGGTCCCGCCATGAAGGTCCCGCCATGAAGGTCCCGCCATGAGGGTCCCGCCATGAGGGTCCTGCCATGAAGGTCCCGCCATGAAGGTCCCGCCATGAGGGTCCCGCCATGAGGGTCCCGCCATGAGGGTCCCGCCATGAAGGTCCCGCCATGAGGGTCCTGCCATGAGGGTCCTGCCATGAAGGTCCCGCCATGAGGGTCCGGCCATGAGGGTCCCGCCATGAAGGTCCTGCCATGAGGGTCCCACCATGAGGGTCCCGCCATGAGGGTCCTGCCATGAAGGTCCTGCCATGAGGGTCCCACCATGAGGGTCCCGCCATGAGGGTCCCGCCATGAGGGTCCCGCCATGAAGGTCCTGCCATGAGGGTCCCGCCATGAGGGTCCTCATGAGCTGAAGTTCTGACATTAGCATGACTGCAGTGTTTTCTGGATCTCACAGGTTGCTTGGAATTGTTCTCTATAATTTAATAAAGGAATAAAAATCCCGATGGGTTCCGCCCATTAACCAATCAGCATCAGCTTTCCTCTTTATCTCTGTAATGAAGTGTAAAATCTGATTGGCTGTGACGGGATGGTGCCCTCCGCACTGCGAGATCCCTGGAGGAGATCGGCATTATCTCATCCAATTACAGGGTTAGTATGGGGGGGGGGGGGGGGGGGGTTCCTGGCGGGATCACCGAGCAGCGCAATTACCAGGCGGCAGAGAAGACATTTCTGGTGACTGATCTCCGGAGGAGTCTCACCTGTTACATGAACTGCACTCCTCCGACATGGAGAGACCCCACATCAGATATATTATTCCCCCAGTCTCACTCCCCCCCTCTCACCCCCCTCTCTCCCCTCTCTCTCTCCCCCTCCCCCCCTCTCTCTCCCCCTCTCTCCCACCCCTCTCCCTTCTCTCTCCCCCCCTCTCTCTCCCCCTCTCTCTCCCCCTCTCTCCCACCCCTCTCCCTTCTCTCTCCCCCTCCCTCCCCCTCTCTCCTCCCCTCTCTCCCACCCCTCTCCCTACTCTCTCCCCCTCTCTCCTCCCTCTCTCCCCCCTCTCTCCTCCCTCTCTCCCCCTCTCTCCCACCCCTCTCCCTACTCTCTCCCCCCTCTCTCCTCCCTCTCTCCCCCCCTCTCTCCTCCCTCTCTCCCCCTCTCTCCCACCCCTCTCCCTACTCTCTCCCCCCTCTCTCCTCCCTCTCTCCTCCCTCTCTCCCCCTCTCTCCCCCCTCTCTCTCTCCTCTCTCCTCTCCTCTCTCCTCCCTCTCTCCTCCCTCTCTCCCCCTCTCTCCTCCCTCTCTCCCCCTCTCTCTCCCCCTCCCTCCCCCTCTCTCCTCCCCTCTCTCCCACCCCTCTCCCTACTCTCTCCCCCTCTCTCCTCCCTCTCTCCCCCCTCTCTCCTCCCTCTCTCCCCCTCTCTCCCACCCCTCTCCCTACTCTCTCCCCCTCTCTCCTCCCTCTCTCCCCCCTCTCTCCTCCCTCTCTCCCCCTCTCTCCCACCCCTCTCCCTACTCTCTCCCCCCTCTCTCCTCCCTCTCTCCTCCCTCTCTCCCCCTCTCTCCCACCTCTCTCTCTCCTCTCTCCTCTCCTCTCTCCTCCCTCTCTCCTCCCTCTCTCCCCCTCTCTCCTCCCTCTCTCCCCCTCTCTCCCACCTCTCTCTCTCCTCTCTCCTCTCCTCTCTCCTCTCCTCTCTCCTCCCTCTCTCCTCCCTCTCTCCCACCTCTCTCCTCCCTCCCCCTCTTTCCTCCCTCCCCCTCTCTCTCCCCCTCTATCCCCCTCTCTCTCCTCCCCTCTCCCCCCTCTATCTCCCCCCTCTCTCTCCCCCCTCCCCTCTCTCATCCCCCCTCTCTCTCCTTATATAGAACTGATAATATATGCAGCACTTTACATATATATTGTACATTCACATCAGTATATATATATCTTTTTACTGCAACCCAAGTGATTTCTTAGCAAAAGAAAACATGGAGGGATGGAGAGATGGATGGATGGAGAGATGGATGGAGACATGGATGGATGGAGAGATGGATGGAGACATGGATGGATGGATGGATGGAGGGATGGCAGGATGGATGGATGGATGGAGACGTGGATGGAGAGATGGATGGATGGAGGGATGGATGGATGGAGGGATGGATAGAGAGATGGATGGAGACATGGATGGATGGATGGATGGATGGAGAGATGGATGGATGGATAGAGAGATGGATGGAGACATGGATGGAGGGAGGGAGGGATGGATGGATGGAGACACGGATGGATGGATGGATGGATGGATGGAGGGATGGATGGGGAGATTTCTTTGAATAATAGTTCTGATATAAATGGTGTTTTCAGTTTCTGGTAATAATTGCGTCCTCAGAGAATGGGAGTCTCGCTCCTCGGGTATCGCGGCGCAGCGCGGCGGACGGACATTCTGGGAGAACAAAGTGATTTCGGAGGTAATTAGCGGCCATTAAACCTGCTGCTGGGAAATGATTGATTGGAGTTATTTTAACCCTTGTAAGGCGGCAGAGATTGGGAGTTGGGGGGGGGGGGGGGGGAAGGGGGTTGGGGGGGGGGGGGAAGGGGGGGGGGGGGGAAGATGGCGGAAAGATCATTAAATAACGATGCCATTCCATCGCCTGAAGGCGAATCTCCTGTCTCAGCGCGCCGCTCCCCGGGGCCCTTCTCCTGCCACCCACACCGACAGCGCCACTGACACATAGGAACTAATTAAAAACCTGCAGAGAGGGAGGGAGGCCGTCTATTGGCTCCTCGTCCCCTCCGCACACATTGGAAGACGCCGACCCCGGGGGACGCCGCGCCGCAGACAACGCCGGGAGGCGCCGCGCCAGAAGGCGGGAGGTGGTGAGGAGAGCGACAGAGTCATTATTTGTCAGGAAAGTCTTCTCTGCCCCTCATATACAGTGCTAGCTGGAAAAAGTATTCATACCCCCCTATATACAGAGCCTGGAAAAAGTATTCATACCCCTCTATATACAGTGCCTGGAAAAAGTATTCATACCCCTCTATATACAGAGACAGGAAAAAGTATTCATACCCCTCTATAGACAGAGCCTGGAAAAAGTATTCATACCCCTCTATATACAGTGCCTGGAAAAAGTATTCATACCCTCTATACACAGAGACAGGAAAAAGTATTCATACCCCTCTATACACAGAGACAGGAAAAAGTATTCATACCCCTCTATAGACAGAGCCTGGAAAAAGTATTCATACCCCTCTATAGACAGAGCCTGGAAAAAGTATTCATACCCCTCTATACACAGAGACAGGAAAAAGTATTCATACCCTCTATACACAGAGACAGGAAAAAGTATTCATACCCCTCTATAGACAGAGCCTGGAAAAAGTATTCATACCCCTCTATATACAGAGCCTGGAAAAAGTATTCACACCCCTCTATACACAGAGCCTGGAAAAAGTATTCATACCCCTCTATACACAGAGACAGGAAAAAGTATTCATACCCCTCTATATACAGAGCCTGGAAAAAGTATTCATACCCCTCTATATACAGACAGGAAAAAGTATTCATACCCCTCTATAGACAGAGCCTGGAAAAAGTATTCATACCCCTCTATATACAGAGCCTGGAAAAAGTATTCATACCCCTCTATACACAGAGCCTGGAAAAAGTATTCATACCCCTCTATACACAGTGCCGGGAAAAAGTATTCATACCCCTCTATACACAGAGCCTGGAAAAAGTATTCATACCCCTCTATACACAGAGCCTGGAAAAAGTATTCATACCCCTCTATAGACAGAGCCTGGAAAAAGTATTCATACCCCTCTATAGACAGAGCCTGGAAAAAGTATTCACACCCCTCGAAATTTCCCACATGTTGTTACAACCAAAATGTATTTTATTGGGATTTTATGTGAGAGACACAAAGTGTCACATAATTGTGAAGTGGAAGGAAAATGATACAAATAAATCTGTGAAAAGTGTGGGGGGGAGGGGCATTTGTATGGCGCCCCCTTCACTCTGATAACTAAAATCTAGAGAAAGCAATCACCTCCAGATGTCCCCTAATTAGTAAATAGAGTCCCCCTGTGTGTGATGTAATCTCAGTATAAATACAGCTGTTCTGTGAAGCCCTCAGAGGTTTGTTAGAGAACCTTAGTGAACAAAACAGCATCATGAAGGCCGAGGAACACACCAGACAAGTCAGGGATAAAGTTGTGGAGAAGTATAAAGCAGGGTTGGGTTATAAGAAGATCTCACGGAGGTTCTGTTCAATCCATCATCGGAAAATGGAAAGAGTATGGCACAACCGCAAACCTACCAAGACATGGCCGTCCACCTAAACTGACCGGGCCGGGCAAGGAGAGCATTCATCAGAGAAGCAAACAAGAGGTCCATGGTAACTCTGGAGGAGCTGCACAGGAGCTGCACAGCTCAGGGGGGAGAATCTGTCCACAGGACAACTATTAGTGGTCTCTCCACAAATCTGCCCTTTATGGAAGAGTGACAAGAAGAAAGACATTGGAGGAAGAAAGACATAAGAAGTCCTGTGGGGGAGGGGACACAGAAAACATGTGGGGGAGGGGACACAGCAAACATGTGGGGGAGGGGCCACAGCAAACATGTGGGGGAGGGGACACAGCAAACATGTGGGGGAAGGTGCTCTGGTCACATGACACCAAAATTCAACTTTCCCGATACGTGGGGGGAAAACTAACACTGCACATCACCCTGAACACACCATCCCCACCGTGAAACATGGTGGTGGGGATGCTTTTCTTCAGCAGGAACAGGGAAGAGTTGATGGGAAGATGGATGGAGACAAATACAGGACAGTCTTAGAAGAAAACCTGTTAGACTTGAGACCGGGGGGGGGGGGGGGTTCACCTTCCAGCAGGACAACGACCCTAAAGTACAGCCAGAGCTACAATGGAATGGTTTAGATCAAAGCCTATTCATGTGTTAGAATGGCCCAGTCACAGTCCAGACCTAAATCACAGGATAAATGGATCCCTTATCTTGTACTCGGTGCTCCCTGGGTGAATGGATCCCTTATCTTGTACTCGGTGCTCCCTGGATAAATGGATCCCTTATCTTGTACTCGGTGCTCCCTGGGTGAATGGATCCCTTATCTTGTACTCGGTGCTCCCTGGATGAATGGATCCCTTATCTTGTACTCGGTGCTCCCTGGATGAATGGATCCCTTATCTTGTACTCAGTGCTCCCTGGGTGAATGGATCCCTTATCTTGTACTCGGTGCTCCCTTGGTGAATGGATCCCTTTTCTTGTACTCGGTGCTCCCTGGATGAATGGATCCCTTATCTTGTACTCGGTGCTCCCTGGGTGAATGGATCCCTTATCTTGTACTCGGTGCTCCCTGGGTGAATGGATCCCTTATCTTGTACTCGGTGCTCCCTGGATTAATGGATCCCTTATCTTCTTGTACTCGGTGCTCCCTGGGTGAATGGATCCCTTATCTTCTTGTACTCGGTGCTCCCTGGGTGAATGGATCCCTTATCTTGTACTCGGTGCTCCCTGGATGAATGGATCCCTTATCTTGTACTCGGTGCTCCCTGGAGGAATGGATCCCTTATCTTGTACTCGGTGCTCCCTGGGTGAATGGATCCCTTATCTCGTACTCGGTGCTCCCTGGAGGAATGGATCTCTTATCTTGTACTCGATGCTCCCTGGAGGAATGGATCCCTTATCTTGTACTCAGTGCTCCCTGGAGGAATGGATCCCTTATCTTGTACTCGGTGCTCCCTGGATTAATGGATCCCTTATCTTCTTGTACTCGGTGCTCCCTGGGTGAATGGATCCCTTATCTTCTTGTACTCGGTGCTCCCTGGGTGAATGGATCCCTTATCTTGTACTCGGTGCTCCCTGGATGAATGGATCCCTTATCTTGTACTCGGTGCTCCCTGGAGGAATGGATCCCTTATCTTGTACTCGGTGCTCCCTGGGTGAATGGATCCCTTATCTCGTACTCGGTGCTCCCTGGAGGAATGGATCCCTTATCTTGTACTCGGTGCTCCCTGGAGGAATGGATCCCTTATCTTGTACTCGGTGCTCCCTGGAGGAATGGATCCCTTATCTTGTACTCGGTGCTCCCTGGGTGAATGGATCCCTTATCTTGTACTCGGTGCTCCCTGGATGAATGGATCCCTTATCTCGTACTCGGTGCTCCCTGGGTGAATGGATCCCTTATCTTGTACTCGGTGCTCCCTGGGTGAATCGATCCATTATCTTGTACTCAGTGCTCCCTGGGTAAAAGGATCCCTTATCTTGTACTCGGTGCTCCCTGGGTGAAGAATGGATCCCTTATCTTGTACTCGGTGCTCCCTGGGTGAATGGATCCCTTATCTTGTACTCGGTGCTCCCTGGAGGAATGGATCCCTTATCTTGTACTCGGTGCTCCCTGGAGGAATGGATCCCTTATCTTGTACTCGGTGCTCCCTGGAGGAATGGATCCCTTATCTTGTACTCGGTGCTCCCTGGGTGAATGGATCCCTTATCTTGTACTCGGTGCTCCCTGGGTGAATGGATCCCTTATCTTGTACTCGGTGCTCCCTGGGTGAATGGATCTCTTATCTTGTACTCGGTGCTCCCTGGGTGAATGGATCCCTTATCTTGTACTCGGTGCTCCCTGGAGGAATGGATCCCTTATCTTGTACTCGGTGCTCCCTGGGTGAATGGATCTCTTATCTTGTACTCGGTGCTCCCTGGGTGAATGGATCCCTTATCTTGTACTCGGTGCTCCCTGGGTGAATGGATCCCTTATCTTCTTGTACTCGGTGCTCCCTGGGTGAATGGATCCCTTATCTTGTACTCGGTGCTCCCTTGGTGAATGGATCCCTTTTCTTGTACTCGGTGCTCCCTGGATGAATGGATCCCTTATCTTGTACTCGGTGCTCCCTGGGTGAATGGATCCCTTATCTTGTACTCTGTGCTCCCTGGGTGAATGGATCCCTTATCTTCTTGTACTCGGTGCTCCCTGGGTGAATGGATCCCTTATCTTGTACTCGGTGCTCCCTGGGTGAATGGATCCCTTATCTTGTACTCGGTGCTCCCTGGGTGAATGGATCCCTTATCTTGTACTCGGTGCTCCCTGGGTGAATGGATCCCTTATCTCGTACTCGGTGCTCCCTGGGTGAATGGATCCCTTATCTCGTACTCGGTGCTCCCTGGGTGAATGGATCCCTTATCTTGTACTCAGTGCTCCCTGGGTGAATCGATCCATTATCTTGTACTTGGTGCTCCCTGGGTGAAGAATGGATCCCTTATCTTGTACTCGGTGCTCCCTGGAGGAATGGATCCCTTATCTTGTACTCGGTGCTCCCTGGAGGAATGGATCCCTTATCTTGTATTCGGTGCTCCCTGGGTGAATGGATCTCTTATCTTGTACTCGGTGCTCCCTGGAGGAATGGATCCCTTATCTTGTACTCGGTGCTCCCTGGAGGAATGGATCCCTTATCTCGTACTCGGTGCTCCCTGGATGAATGGATCCCTTATCTTGTACTCAGTGCTCCCTGGGTGAATGGATCCCTTATCTTGTACTCGGTGCTCCCTGGGTGAATGGATCTCTTATCTTGTACTCGGTGCTCCCTGGAGGAATGGATCCCTTATCTTGTACTCGGTGCTCCCTGGGTGAATGGATCTCTTATCTTGTACTCGGTGCTCCCTGGAGGAATGGATCCCTTATCTTGTACTCGGTGCTCCCTGGAGGAATGGATCCCTTATCTTGTACTCGGTGCTCCCTGGAGGAATGGATCCCTTATCTTGTACTCGGTGCTCCCTGGGTGAATGGATCCCTTATCTTGTACTCGGTGCTCCCTGGAGGAATGGATCCCTTATCTTGTACTCGGTGCTCCCTGGAGGAATGGATCCCTTATCTTGTACTCGGTGCTCCCTGGAGGAATGGATCCCTTATCTTGTACTCGGTGCTCCCTGGATGAATGGATCCCTTATCTTGTACTCAGTGCTCCCTGGGTGAATGGATCCCTTATCTTGTACTCGGTGCTCCCTGGGTGAATGGATCCCTTATCTTGTACTCGGTGCTCCCTGGAGGAATGGATCCCTTATCTTGTACTCGGTGCTCCCTGGGTGAATGGATCTCTTATCTTGTACTCGGTGCTCCCTGGAGGAATGGATCCCTTATCTTGTACTCGGTGCTCCCTGGAGGAATGGATCCCTTATCTTGTACTCGGTGCTCCCTGGAGGAATGGATCCCTTATCTTGTACTCGGTGCTCCCTGGATGAATGGATCCCTTATCTTGTACTCAGTGCTCCCTGGGTGAATGGATCCCTTATCTTGTACTCGGTGCTCCCTGGGTGAATGGATCTCTTATCTTGTACTCGGTGCTCCCTGGAGGAATGGATCCCTTATCTTGTACTCGGTGCTCCCTGGGTGAATGGATCTCTTATCTTGTACTCGGTGCTCCCTGGAGGAATGGATCCCTTATCTTGTACTCGGTGCTCCCTGGAGGAATGGATCCCTTATCTTGTACTCGGTGCTCCCTGGAGGAATGGATCCCTTATCTTGTACTCGGTGCTCCCTGGGTGAATGGATCCCTTATCTTGTACTCGGTGCTCCCTGGAGGAATGGATCCCTTATCTTGTACTCGGTGCTCCCTGGAGGAATGGATCCCTTATCTTGTACTCGGTGCTCCCTGGAGGAATGGATCCCTTATCTTGTACTCGGTGCTCCCTGGGTGAATGGATCCCTTATCTTGTACTCGGTGCTCCCTGGAGGAATGGATCCCTTATCTTGTACTCGGTGCTCCCTGGAGGAATGGATCCCTTATCTTGTACTCGGTGCTCCCTGGAGGAATGGATCCCTTATCTCGTACTCGGTGCTCCCTGGATGAATGGATCCCTTATCTTGTACTCAGTGCTCCCTGGGTGAATGGATCCCTTATCTTGTACTCGGTGCTCCCTGGGTGAATGGATCTCTTATCTTGTACTCGGTGCTCCCTGGAGGAATGGATCCCTTATCTTGTACTCGGTGCTCCCTGGGTGAATGGATCTCTTATCTTGTACTCGGTGCTCCCTGGAGGAATGGATCCCTTATCTTGTACTCGGTGCTCCCTGGAGGAATGGATCCCTTATCTTGTACTCGGTGCTCCCTGGGTGAATGGCTCTCTTATCTTGTACTCGGTGCTCCCTGGAGGAATGGATCCCTTATCTTGTACTCGGTGCTCCCTGGAGGAATGGATCCCTTATCTTGTACTCGGTGCTCCCTGGAGGAATGGATCCCTTATCTTGTACTCGGTGCTCCCTGGGTGAATGGATCTCTTATCTTGTACTCGGTGCTCCCTGGAGGAATGGATCCCTTATCTTGTACTCGGTGCTCCCTGGAGGAATGGATCCCTTATCTTGTACTCGGTGCTCCCTGGGTGAATGGATCCCTTATCTTGTACTCGGTGCTCCCTGGGTGAATGGATCCCTTATCTTGTACTCGGTGCTCCCTGGAGGAATGGATCCCTTATCTTGTACTCGGTGCTCCCTGGGTGAATGGATCCCTTATCTTGTACTCGGTGCTCCCTGGAGGAATGGATCCCTTATCTTGTACTCGGTGCTCCCTGGAGGAATGGATCCCTTATCTTGTACTCGGTGCTCCCTGGAGGAATGGATCCCTTATCTTGTACTCGGTGCTCCCTGGGTGAATGGATCCCTTATCTTGTACTCGGTGCTCCCTGGAGGAATGGATCCCTTATCTTGTACTCGGTGCTCCCTGGGTGAATGGATCCCTTATCTTGTACTCGGTGCTCCCTGGGTGAATGGATCCCTTATCTTGTACTCGGTGCTCCCTGGAGGAATGGATCCCTTATCTTGTACTCGGTGCTCCCTGGGTGAATGGATCCCTTATCTTGTACTCGGTGCTCCCTGGAGGAATGGATCCCTTATCTTGTACTCGGTGCTCCCTGGAGGAATGGATCCCTTATCTTGTACTCGGTGCTCCCTGGGTGAATGGATCCCTTATCTTGTACTCGGTGCTCCCTGGAGGAATGGATCCCTTATCTTGTACTCGGTGCTCCCTGGAGGAATGGATCCCTTATCTTGTACTCGGTGCTCCCTGGAGGAATGGATCCCTTATCTCGTACTCGGTGCTCCCTGGATGAATGGATCCCTTATCTTGTACTCAGTGCTCCCTGGGTGAATGGATCCCTTATCTTGTACTCGGTGCTCCCTGGGTGAATGGATCTCTTATCTTGTACTCGGTGCTCCCTGGAGGAATGGATCCCTTATCTTGTACTCGGTGCTCCCTGGGTGAATGGATCTCTTATCTTGTACTCGGTGCTCCCTGGAGGAATGGATCCCTTATCTTGTACTCGGTGCTCCCTGGAGGAATGGATCCCTTATCTTGTACTCGGTGCTCCCTGGGTGAATAGATCCCTTATCTTGTACTCGGTGCTCCCTGGGTGAATGGATCCCTTATCTTGTACTCGGTGCTCCCTGGGTGAATGGATCTCTTATCTTGTACTCGGTGCTCCCTGGGTGAATGGATCTCTTATCTTGTACTCGGTGCTCCCTGGGTGAATGGATCCCTTATCTTGTACTCGGTGCTCCCTGGGTGAATAGATCCCTTATCTTGTACTCGGTGCTCCCTGGAGGAATAGATCCCTTATCTTGTACTCGGTGCTCCCTGGGTGAATGGATCCCTTATCTTGTACTCGGTGCTCCCTGGGTGAATGGATCTCTTATCTTGTACTCGGTGCTCCCTGGAGGAATGGATCCCTTATCTCGTACTCGGTGCTCCCTGGGTGAATGGCTCTCTTATCTTGTACTCGGTGCTCCCTGGAGGAATGGATCCCTTATCTTGTACTCGGTGCTCCCTGGAGGAATGGATCCCTTATCTTGTACTCGGTGCTCCCTGGAGGAATGGATCCCTTATCTTGTACTCGGTGCTCCCTGGGTGAATGGATCTCTTATCTTGTACTCGGTGCTCCCTGGAGGAATGGATCCCTTATCTTGTACTCGGTGCTCCCTGGAGGAATGGATCCCTTATCTTGTACTCGGTGCTCCCTGGAGGAATGGATCCCTTATCTTGTACTCGGTGCTCCCTGGGTGAATGGATCCCTTATCTTGTACTCGGTGCTCCCTGGAGGAATGGATCCCTTATCTTGTACTCGGTGCTCCCTGGGTGAATGGATCCCTTATCTTGTACTCGGTGCTCCCTGGGTGAATGGATCCCTTATCTTGTACTCGGTGCTCCCTGGAGGAATGGATCCCTTATCTTGTACTCGGTGCTCCCTGGGTGAATGGATCCCTTATCTTGTACTCGGTGCTCCCTGGAAGAATGGATCCCTTATCTTGTACTCGGTGCTCCCTGGGTGAATGGATCCCTTATCTTGTACTCGGTGCTCCCTGGGTGAATGGATCCCTTATCTTGTACTCGGTGCTCCCTGGAGGAATGGATCCCTTATCTTGTACTCGGTGCTCCCTGGGTGAATGGATCCCTTATCTTGTACTCGGTGCTCCCTGGGTGAATGGATCCCTTATCTTGTACTCGGTGCTCCCTGGGTGAATGGATCCCTATCCTATACTGTACTTCCTAATCCACTTTTTATTGGCACCAAATCCAATTAGCATTCAGAAAATAGTTGAGGACTTCCAGGGAATAATTAGCGATTATCTCGACCAATTAGCTGGGCTCCCTGTGACAGAGAGGGGGGAGGAAAGGCCTTTGAAGCGTCCCCATAGACAACATGCATTTTATTCCATTCATTACCAGGCTGACCTATTTTATTCAGTGGTGGGATCGGATTATCCGGCGCGCCGAACAACATTTCATGTCCCTAATAGATTTGGTGGCCGTGACTCTCTCCCCGCTCTGCGTCTTCTCCCAGTATCGGGGGTGGGGAACCATCACCAGCCAGTCATTGTGGAAGGACAACAACTCCCAGCATGCCCTGAAGCCGCGGCCGTATCTCGGGAGCCGGGAAATGAAATGTGATTCGGGTTAAACGGGAAATTTGAGTTTAATTACCGTAAAGGTTCCCTGGAAGTCACCGTGACACGGATTTCCACACTTTGGAGGGATGGAGGAAAAGCGTCACGCCGGCTGCGATTCTTTAGGGTTTTTATTTTTTGATCAGCTTTGTATAGACTTTGTACATTGGGAAGTGATGGGGCAAATTCTGCCAAAATTTGAGCTATTCGGACCATAACCCTCATGCCGCGTTCTCACGTTTTTCGGGATGTAAAAAATTATATATATTTTTTAATGTCATTAAAAACGATGGTGTGTGCGCGCTCCAGAGCATTTTTCACGACGTAAAAAATGACCATTAAAAATTTAGAACCTGCTCTAAATTTTCACGTTGTTTTTGACGTTGTCATTTTTAATGACTCAAGGGCTCAGACCCTCCCATACACAGACCTCAGACCCCTCCCATTAAGGAATCAGACCCTCCCATACACAGACCTCAGACCCCTCCCATTAAGGAATCAGACCCTCCCATACACAGACCTCAGACCCCTCCCATTAAGGAATCAGACCCTCCCATACACAGACCTCAGACCCCTCCCATTAAGGAATCAGACCCTCCCATACACAGACCTCAGACCCCTCCCATTAAGGAATCAGACCCTCCCATTCACAAACCTCAGACCCCCTCCCATTAAGGAATCAGACCCTCCCATACACAGACCTCAGACCCCTCCCATTAAGGAATCAGACCCTCCCATACACAGACCTCAGACCCCTCCCATTAAGGAATCAGACCCTCCCATACACAGACCTCAGACCCCTCCCATTAAGGAATCAGACCCTCCCATTCACAAACCTCAGACCCCCTCCCATTAAGGAATCAGACCCTCCCATACACAGACCTCAGACCCCTCCCATTAAGGAATCAGACCCTCCCATACACAGACCTCAGACCCCTCCCATTAAGGAATCAGACCCTCCCATTCACAAACCTCAGACCCCCTCCCATTAAGGAATCAGACCCTCCCATACACAGACCTCAGACCCCTCCCATTAAGGAATCAGACCCTCCCATTTACAAACCTCAGACCCCCTCCCATTAAGGAATCAGACCCTCCCATACACAGACCTCAGACCCCTCCCATTAAGGAATCAGACCCTCCCATACACAGACCTCAGACCCCCTCCCATTAAGGAATCAGACCCTCCCATACACAGACCTCAGACCCCTCCCATTAAGGAATCAGACCCTCCCATACACAGACCTCAGACCCCCTCCCATTAAGGAATCAGCCCCTCCCATAAACAGACCTCAGACCCCTCCCATTAAGGAATCAGACCCTCCCATTCACAAACCTCAGACCCCCTCCCATTAAGGAATCAGACCCTCCCATACACAGACCTCAGACCCCTCCCATTAAGGAATCAGCCCCTCCCATAAACAGACCTCAGACCCCTCCCATTAAGGAATCAGACCCTCCCATACACAGACCTCAGACCCCTCCCATTAAGGAATCAGACCCTCCCATTCACAAACCTCAGACCCCCTCCCATTAAGGAATCAGACCCTCCCATACACAGACCTCAGACGCCTCCCATTAAGGAATCAGACCCTCCCATACACAGACCTCAGACCCCTCCCATTAAGGAATCAGACCCTCCCATTCACAAACCTCAGACCCCCTCCCATTAAGGAATCAGACCCTCCCATACACAGACCTCAGACGCCTCCCATTAAGGAATCAGACCCTCCCATACACAGACTTCAGACCCCTCCCATTAAGGAATCAGACCCTCCCATTCACAAACCTCAGACCCCTCCAATTCACAAACCTCAGAAGCCTCCCATTAGGAAATTAGACCCTCCCATACAAAGACCCCAGACCCCTCCCATTCATTTACCTGCCACCCCTCCCATTCACAAACCTCAGACCTTCCCATTAAGGAATCAGACCCTTCCATACACAGACTTCAGACCCCTCCCATTCAAAAACCTCAGACCCCTCACATACACAAACCTCAGACCTTTCCCATTCACATACCTCAGACCCCCTCCCATTAAGGAATCGGACCCTCCCATTCAGAAACCTCAGACCCTTCTCATTCACATACCTCATACCCCTCCCATTCACATACCTCAGACCCCTCCCATACACAAACCTCAGACCCCTCCCATTCACAAACCTCAGACCCCCTCCCATTAAGGAATCGGACCCTCCCATTCAGAAACCTCAGACCCTTCTCATTCACATACCTCATACCCCTCTCATTCACATACCTCAGACCCCTCTCATACACAAACCTCAGACCCCTCCGATTCACAAACCTCAGACCCCTCCCATTAAGAAATAGGACCCTCCCATTCACAAACCTCAGACCCCTCCCATTAAGAAATCAGACCCTTCCATTCATAAACTTCAGACCTTCCCATTAAGGAATCGGACCCTCCCATTCACAAACCTCAGACCCCTCCCATTCACCTACCTTAGACCCATCCCATTCACAAACCTCAGACCCCTCCCATTAACAAACCTCAGACCCCTCCCATTAAGGAATCGGACCCTCCCATTCACAAACCTCAGACCCCTCCTGTAACGGTCACCACTGTTTACGACCTTCCATCATCTATGACAGCTCATCTGACACACAGACAAACCAGCAGGCATCCCATCTCCCAGAATAACGAGACTTGCTCCGTGTTCTCTGGTTTCAAATGTAAGACAACTTTAATGGACAGCTTTCAGTCTTATATACAGTTTAAGCATGAAAGGAACAATCAAACTCTCCACCCACACATCACACCCTGGGGGGCTTCAATACACCTTCAGATAGCTAATTACTGAACATTCTAGACATGTCGGCGCCGGGCTATAATTATCATGATCTAATCACTGCACATTCCTTCATTAACAGAACTCAAACAAAACACCATCACACAATGATCTCTTCTCAATCCCCATCCCTAGACAGACGTTCTGTCTCCGCATACAGCTTGGCAAGTTCCATTCCACATCCCCAGACAGACGTTCTGTCTCCGCATACAGCTTGGCAAGTTCCATTCCACATCTTAGACAGATGTTCTGTCTCCGCATACAGCTTGGCAAGTTCCATTCCACATCTTATATCAATAGAATTCACACAAAGCAGCATCACACAATGGAATGTCTTTCAGAAGCAGACTCCATTAGCATGTCACTAGTCAGGGCTAATCATAGAAATGAGTCACTATTGACTGGTTGGGTCACAATTAACAAACAACTTGCAATATCTCAAGATCCTGAGGGGAGTGTGTTGTCCCTTTAAATGCTGACCCAGTCCAATATGGCGGCCTCCCCTGCCTGTGCCGGACAGGTACCCTTTAATAGGGGGAGGGGCAGTTCTTGGCTCCCCGTGTCGGAAGGAGAAGCTTGCATGGCAAGTCCACCAAGTTGAAATTGTCTTTGCTGGAAAATGAAGCTCAGCCCGACACGAATCAAATCCTGATTGTCATTCCAGTGTCCTTTTATTTCATGTAAGAAAGTCGGCGGGAAGTGAAATTCATTTGTCACAGCGGCGCGATTCCGCGTCTTCCTGGAACATCGAGGAAGAAAACACAGAGCCACAGAAAGGAAGGAAATAATGGGGGAGGAGCGACATGAGCCCGGGGGAATGGGGGGCAATGGTGGGTGACCAGTAATGGGGGGTTGCAGCAATGAAAGGTTGATGGAGGATGATGGGAGTTGTCATGGGAATCTGATTACCGATCCAAGCCCAGGAATCCGGTGACTGCTCTTCTACTTTGGGGGCCGGCTGTAGTTTTTTTCCTGGGACTCCCCCTGCAGAGTGTCAGTTCTGGTTTTCCCCCATTGGTTATCAACTGAAGGTCTGACCAGAGAAGTGTGTCCTCCAGTTACAGGGCAGTGTCCCACCCCAACCCATCCCAACCTCTCCCCTATTACAGGGCAGCATCTCTGGAGTATCCCACCCCATCCCAACCTCTCCCCTGTTACAGGGCAGCATTTCTGGAGTGTCCCACCCTAACCCATCCCAACCTCTCCCCTGTTACAGGGCAGCATTTCTGGAGTATCCCACCCCAACCCATCCCAACCTCTCCCCTGTTACAGGGCAGCATTTCTGGAGAATCCCACCCCAACCCATCCCAACCTCTCCCCTCCCCTACAAGTTCTACAAGAAATGCACTTTAACCCCTACAAATATATAAGGGGTCCATATAGAAAACTTGGAAAGGTTTCTTCACAGCTGTGAAAATGTGGAACAGACTCCCTGCAGGGGTGGACCTTTATCTGTGTCAGGGTTGAAGCTCCTGACGCTGCTCATGAAAGAGAAGATGGGAAAACAAAAAATAAATAAATTGCCGACCGCGGAATCGCTGTATTTTCCCCGCAGGCTTTCGTCTGCTTGAGCCGTACAGGACGGAGTTGTCATAAAAAAGGAATCATGATTATTACCAGATAATAAATGTACTCGAGGTGGCGGAACTCCAGGGGCCCCGGGGCTCAAAGGAGAAAACCAGACACCTTGGTTCAGTAATGAGCCTCATAAAAAGAAAGGAGCAGGCACACCCAACTCTTGCCATGGTTACCAAGGTTCACAGCTTGAATTCTTCAGATTTAAAGCCCAACTTAAGATTCTGGAAAAAAAAAGTAAAACTAAAATTGCCCACATTAATAAATGCAGTTCTGGCTGCAGGGCCGACTCTCTGGCGCTGTCCCCCGCAGACGCATATTAATCCCTATGACCTCACACTGTGGGGTTTATTTACTAAAGCTGGAGAGTGCTAAATCAGGCTCACTACTGCATAGAAACAAATCAGCTGCCAGGTTTTATTGCCAAAGCTTCATGAACAAGCTGAAGTTAGAAGCTGATTGGTTCCTATGTAGAAGTGAGCCTGATTTTACACTCTCCAGCTTTGGTAAATATCAGGACCTGGATCTACTGTTTTTAGCACTGTGGTTCCCAAAGCAGAAGGTTGTAATATCGGTGTCCACCAGTGGGTGTCTCCCAACAGCCAGCAGATCCCAGTAATCCACCTGATGCTGGCTACTGGGAGGGTATTTCAGTCCTCTCCTATTATGTGCCTCCAGTATTTTGCTTGTTGCCAGATCCTGCTAGCTGTTATCCTGTTCCTGCTCTCTATGCTGTAGCCTGTACTCTGCTGCCTTGTATCTGCTCTCCTTGTTCCTGATCCCAGTTTTAGTCCCCCCTTCTCATCTGCTGGCTGCTAGGAGACAGCCACTGGTGAACACCGAAACTAGGGTTAGACTGCATTCACACCTAGGCGTTTTTACGCCAGTAGCGCTATGCCGCTGCCGCCAGAGGGCTGAAAACAGATGTCCCTCTATGGAGATGGTTCACATCTCCACGCCGAACGCCGGACGCCTGTCGCCTACCGCGTGAAAAAAGGTCCCGGACCTTTTTTTCAGGCGTCTTCGAGCGTTCGGCTAGGAGATGGGAATCATCTCCATAGAGGGGGTCATCTTGGGGCACATCTAGGCGGACAATACTGGCGTTTTGTCGCCGCAAATCACGGTACAAAACGCCGCTATTTTTACCGCGATTTGCGGCGACAAAACGCCGCGATTTCGTCCGCCTAGATGTGAATGCAGCCTTATAGTGGGGGTGTGTCATCAAGCTGCCTGGACTCATAGGAGAAGTCAGCCAAGAGCTTTATCCATGTCACGTTTTTATCATACTTCTAATTTTCAAATTAAAATTTTCACTGAAAAACTGTTCTGGCTGGTTCTTTTTTTTGGAGGGGGGAGCGGCAAACAATACAGCCACCCCCGCACCCCTCCTTATATTCATTCACTTCTGTCACACAACTGGGTGGGTTCAGGGCGCAGTGATCTGTGCCCCGAGCCCACCCTTTTTTGAAGCTATTAGAGCCTCTGGCTCTAATCATGTGTGTAAAAAAAAACAAAAAAACATTGGAATCCATGCCCCCCATCCATGCGTCCGGCCCCCTAATCTACATGCACGGCTGGGGGTAGAGTGGCACCCGTGCACCTCTAATGGATGGGCCAGCTCTTCAGATTTTTTTTAAAATATTGAGGTTAACAAAGGGGTTTTTAAGCACAAGAACGAGTCCAGGATTGTTCAAAGGAGCTTCTGTAGACCTTATGAAACATTTTAAGCCCATTGCCTCCTTTCAGAAATGCTAAGAGGCACCTTACTGTATTTAGCCAAAATTTTACCAACATTTTTGGGGAAATGAAAGCTCTCGGTGTTGTTCATTCCTAGTTTTTTGGAGTCCACATTCACATTTGGCACTAGGATATTGAATGTCCTGAGGAAGTAGAAATTCCACGAAACACGTAGACAGTAGCTGATGTGTCTAGATTAAGCTTTTAATATTTTTTGCATGGATCTACGTTGTATATCAAATTTTATATTTCGTATACAATAAAATGTATTTTATGTGAAGAACCTACTGTATATAATGTATAACACTGGGAAGGTACATTTAAAGTTCCATTAACCCCTGCTGGGGATTTTGGTAGGTCTACTTGAACATTAGGGATGGAACCCGCCAGTGGTACTGTGTAGGTATAAGTCCTGGGTCCTGATCTTTCTGAATCTAACACAGAAGAATTCTGCCAAGAGCTTTACTCATGTCACATTATTTATTATTTCTCTTTTGTGCTGTCTTTTTTTTCTTTCAAATGGGGCAGGGACCATTTAAATTAGGCGCGTTCCTGCGCCAAACGTACTGCGCATGCTTTGTTTTGAAATTTTACGCCGTGCTTTGCGCGAAATGACGTCGCCCCGACGTAATGTTTTGAATGGCGACGTGCGTAACGTACTTTCGTATTCCTGGACGACTTACGCAAAAAAAAAAAATTGAAATTCGATGTGGGAACGCCGGCCATACTTTAACATGGGTTGTCTATTGTTACACCACCTAAATAGCAGCCATAACTTTGCGACGCGAAAAGCCGACTAGCGACGACGTAAGAGAATGCGACGAACGCACGTACCTTTGTGGATCGCCGTAAACAGCTAATTAGCATACTCGACATGGAAAACAACGCGATCTCCACCCAGCGGCGGCCGAAGTATTGCATCCTAAGATTCGAAGGCGTACAAAGCCATACACCTGTCGGATCTTAGCCAAATGCCGTCGTATCTTGGTTGTGAATTACAAATAAAGATACGACGCGGCAAATTTGAAAGTACGCCGGAGTATCAGCAGATATCAGCAGATACTCTGGCGTACTTATTCTGTGAATCTGGCCCAATGTATTTAGCCAAACTTTTACCAACATTTTGGGGGAAATGAAAGCTCTCAGTGTTGTATTTTTCAAATTTTTAGAGTCCACATTCAAATTTTGCACTAGGATATAGAATGTCCTGAGGAAGTAGAAATTGCACGAAACACCTAGACAGTAGCTGATGTGTCTAGATTAAGCTTTTAATATTTTTTGCATGGATCTACGTTTTATATCAAATTTTATATTTTGTATGTGAAGCTCTATGTTGTAAGAACCTACTGTATAACACTGGGAGGGTACATCTAAAGTCCCATTAACCCCTGTTTGGGGATTTTGGTAGGTCTATTATTTTAACATTAGGGATGGAACCCGCCAGTGGTACTGTGTAGGTATAAGTCCTGGGTCCTGATCTTTTTTAATTTAACACAGAAGAATTCTGCCAAGAACTTTACCTATGTCACATTTTTTCTTTTTTACTTCTATTTTTACACTGCCTTTTTTTCCTTCGTTGAAAAATTGTAAAATAAGGAGGTCATCAAATGTTTGTTTTTTTTGGCACAAGAACAAGTCCAGGATATTTCAAAGGCACTTCTGAACTCTTTCAGACCTGTTGCCTCCTTTAAAAAAAATGCTAAAAAGCGCCTTACTTTTATTATCCTTTTTGAATACAATTTATTTAGCCAAAATTTTACCCAAATTGTGGGGGAAATGAAAGCTCTCATTGTTCAGTTATTGGAGCTCACATTCGGATTTGGCTCTGGGACCTCGCGGGTTTTGTTTTTTCCTCTTCTTTTTGATGAAGATCTCTCATTCAAATACTGAATCAGAAACGTGTTTTTTTTGCGAGGAGGCCGCCAAGTGCGGGTGACTAATCCCGATTCCTGTGGACATGAAGGGAGACGTTCGCTTCCTGCCGGTTTACCCAAAGTTTATGTTTTTAATCTGATTCAATTTTTTATTTTATTTTGCGTCTACATTGCCACAAAGCCGTTCGTTAGTCGGCGACCTCTTCTGGCAACTGTCTAATGCCGCCCACCGCTGACTGCCGGTTGGGCTGGCGGGATCCTCTTTTCCGAAAATATAAAAGCCGTCCCTAAAGATTTGAAAATCTCCCTTTTAAGCAGCTAATAAATATTCCTCTCATTCGTTTAGCAGCCACATCTAACGCTTTAATTGCCTCTCCTCCTTTGATCGTGAAAACTTCCGTTTGTTTATTTATTTCATGTGATGTCATTGAGTGTGTCAGCGTTTTGGAAATGGGGTACGCTGGGGGGGTTCAGAACAAGTTTTGCTTTTTTCCTTTTATTGTGAAAGGTTTTTGCTGCATTCAAATATTGCGCTTAGCAGGATGGAGGGAACAATCTCGGGGCGTCGGTGTGCGTAGTCCCTAATTAAAGGGATATACTGGGAAGATTTCTATTGGTGCATTTTATAATATTCCTTCCGGGAGCACCTTGTGCTGATAGATGAAAATATTTCAAAATGAATCCAAATGGACAGAAAGGAAGCCCAACGCAACTTTATCGCGCCTGGCCATGCGTTATAGCGTGCTGCATGAACAGAATTCTGAAGGGACTCTTATTGTTCTGTTGTCATTCCAAAATAAATTGCCTCTATGCAACTCCCAATAATGGTCACAAACACCCCAATGGATCAGAATAGTGTGAAGGAGACCCACGTCTGTACACCCGCTGTGCCCATTATGAGGGGTTCCCACCATCCCTGTGCTGAGTTCCCGGGTCTGTACACCCGCTGTGCCCCATTATGAGGAGTTCCCACCATCCCTGTGCTGAGTTCCCGGGTCTGTACCCCCGCTGTGCCCATTATGAGGGGTTCCCACCATCCCTGTGCTGAGTCCCCGGGTCTGTACACCCGCTGTGCCCATTATGAGGGGTTCCCACCATCCCTGTGCTGAGTTCCCGGGTCTGTACACCCGCTGTGCCCATTATGAGGGGTTCCCACCATCCCTGTGCTGAGTTCCCGGGTCTGTACACCCGCTGTGCCCCATTATGAGGGGTTCCCACCATCCCTGTGCTGAGTTCCCGGGTCTGTACACCCGCTGTGCCCATTATGAGGGGTTCCCACCATCCCTGTGCCGAGTTCCCGGGTCTGTACACCCGCTGTGCCCATTATGAGGGGTTCCCACCATCCCTGTGCTGAGTTCCCGGGTCTGTACACCCGCTGTGCCCATTATGAGGAGTTCCCACCATCCCTGTGCTGAGTTCCCGGGTCTGTACACCCCGCTGTGCCCATTATGAGGGGTTCCCACCATCCCTGTGCTGAGTTCCCGGGTCTGTACACCCGCTGTGCCCCATTATGAGGAGTTCTCACCATCCCTGTGCTGAGTTCCCGGGTCTGTACACCCGCTGTGCCCCATTATGAGGGGTTCCCACCATCCCTGTGCTGAGTTCCCAGGTCTGTACACCCGCTGTGCCCCATTATGAGGGGTTCTCACCATCCCTGTGCTGAGTTCTTGGGTCTGTACACCCGCTGTGCCCCATTATGAGGGGTTCCCACCATCCCTGTGCTGAGTTCCTGGGTCTGTACACCCGCTGTGCCCCATTATGAGGGGTTCCCACCATCCCTGTGCCGATCAGGTCAAATTTAATATAAACAAACAAAACAAATGCAGAAACATCTGAAATGTGATATTTATGGTGACATTGGATTCTGACGGTCCTGATTTCGGAGATTTTCCAATGGCGGGAATACCAGCCGGATAAAACTCATGAGCCAATACCGCGAGCTGCAAGCGATACACAAAAGTCGCCGGGTTAATGGCGTCTTACGCAAGTGTCACAATGACAAGCAGCCGTGCCGTGCCGGTGCTGATTAGTGCCGCGGTCCCCAAAGATTACAATCAATGCCGCTTAGAGGACGGGAATGTGGCGGCTAATTATCATGCACCGCGTTTATTGAGCTTTGATTGCCCAGAAATCCAGAGATGTGGCGGGAAGGAATTGCGCCTTTTGTTACAGGAAGAATTATCGGACGCCAATCTCGCCTTTTTTTTCTCCGTTTTACGTTTTATTTATCTTTTTTATTTATCTTTAATAAAGAGATCCGCTTTCCTCGCATTCCCTTCCTCCCTCCACCACCTGCAAGGCGGTACCGCCGGGGAGATTTACGAGTCCCCGCGCTCCTGTACAGGGAGTACGCGGGCGATGAACTTGCGCTTGTTCTAATTTGTTATGATGCTGATTGTGTACACAGCACATATTACAGTATAAGTGCTCCAGCCCCGGTAATTACCGCCCCCCCCGCCGTGCGCGGCAAAGCCTTGACAAACACACATTTTTTTTCCCTTTCTGAGGGAAGCGAGATGAATTACGCGCAGTTCGCGGTGGCAGCCGATCCCTCTAATTTTAGTATATCCTAATGGCGGCGGTGGGTGTATTTTTACCTGTAACCACAGAGTGCGCCGAATTTAATTTACTGTGAAAGAATCACAATAGAAACAAAAAAAAGAGGAAAAAATAAATAAATAAACACAATAACAGGAGCTCCAAATGTTACATTGTATATAGTATACAGAGTATATATTATATATACAGGAGCTCCAAATGTTACATTGTATATAGTATACAGAGTATATATTATATATACAGGAGCTCCAAATGTTACATTGTATATAGTATACAGTGTATATATTATATATACGGGAGCTCCAAATGTTACATTGTATATAGTATACAGAGTATATATTATATATACGGAGCTCCAAATGTTACATTGTATATAGTATACAGAGTATATATTATATATACAGGAGCTCCAAATGTTACATTGTATATAGTATACAGTGTATATATTATATATACGGGAGCTCCAAATGTTACATTGTATATAGTATACAGTGTATATATTATATATACAGGAGCTCCAAATGTTCCATTGTATATAGTATACAGAGTATATATTATATATTATATATACAGGAGATCCAAATGTTCCATTGTATATAGTATACAGAGTATATATTATATATACAGGAGCTCCTCGTCTTCGCCTGCTGTAGCGCTTGCTGTGAATCTAGGAGCCTAGAAATATAAAATATATTTGGGGATCGGCGGCTGACTCTTTGGGTTGTGGTGCCTCTGGGTGGGACGGCTTTCTCATTGGGTGGTTTCGGAGTTCCTTTGGGCCTCTCGGGGGTGGATTTGACACTTGGGATTGTTGGGGAGGAGTTTTTGTTGTGTGGCGTGCTGTGTGGGCTGGACTCCGCTTACCTCCCTGCTTATATTTGGCCCCGCCCCCAGGGACTGGCGAGAAGAGGGAGGAGTGGGTCAAGGTGTGCGCGGATGAGAGGGGGTGGGGAGTGGATGGAGGTGCCGGTGTGTGGGGAGCAGCAGAGCTGGAGGTTTATTATTTTGTTTTTGGATGGAGCTGCAGGTCCCGGGGGGGTCAGGCGGTGGGGGTTGCTTACACCTGGTGCCGGCGGTGGGTGGGCTGGTGCCTGGGATTTGTTGAGCCCCCTGATGTAATACGTGTATCGCAATCAATGTTTTCATATGTAGGCACCCCAATGTGTGCATTTACATTTGTAGGTGCGTATATGTGGGAGTGGGGAGCCTCCAAAAACTTTTTTTTGGGGGGGTGGGGTCTATGTGCTTCCAGGTCAGGAACAAGATGGGGGAGAGCAGACAACTCCCTCCTCTCTACCTGTGATTGGGAGGGGTGTGTCAGAGGCAGGCTGTGATTGGGAGGGGTGTGCCACAGGCAGGCTGTGATTGGGAGGGGTGTGCCAGAGGCAGGCTGTGATTGGGAGGGGTGTGCCAGAGGCAGGCTGTGATTGGGAGGGGTGTGTCAGAGGCAGGCTGTGATTGGGAGGGGTGTGCCAGAGGCAGGCTCTGATTGGGAGGGATGTGCCAGAGGCAGGCTGTGATTGGGAGGGGTGTGTCAGAGGCAGGCTGTGATTGGGAGGGGTGTGCCAGAGGCAGGCTGTGATTGGGAGGGGTGTGCAAGAGGCAGGCTGTGATTGGGAGGGGTGTGTGCCAAAGGCAGGCTGTGATTGGGAGGGGTGTGTCAGAAGCAGGCTGTGATTGGGAGGGGTGTGTGCCAGAGGCAGGCTGTGATTGGGAGGGGTGTGTCAGAGGCAGGCTGTGATTGGGAGGGGTGTGCCAGAGGCAGGCTGTGATTGGGAGGGGTGTGTCAGAAGCAGGCTGTGATTGGGAGGGGGGTGCCAGAGGCAGGCTGTGACTGGGAGGGGTGTGCCAGAGGCAGGCTGTGATTGGGAGGGGAGTGTCAGAGGCAGGCTGTGATTGGGAGGGGTGTGTCAGAAGCAGGCTGTGATTGGGAGGGGTGTGTGCCAGAGGCAGGCTGTGATTGGGAGGGGTGTGCCAGAGGCAGGCTGTGATTGGGAGGGGTGTGTGCCAGAGGCAGGCTGTGATTTTATCAGCGGCATGGTAGAAAACTTTCCAATCCAGACATGATGTGTGTCTGCACAGTGTCCTGTACCTCTGAACGGCCAGCCAAAGGATGAAAACCGACCACCTAACACAGATCAGCTTCTGTACTTTGTGTGGTCAGTTTAGAAGAAGGAAAAAAGGTTCATTATCCAGGGACTTCAGATGGAAGAAGGACAGGAAAATTATAGATTGCATTACTGTATAAATGTCACCCTGGAATGTACACTTAGACTACTTATATTTTGCTTTTCCTCTTGATGCCAAAATGTTTGGTGAAAATGTCAAATCCCACTCTCCGTGTTTCTTCCTCCTTCATACAATCGGCCAGAATTTTCTGAAGTTTTTTCTTTGGTTGGACCCGAGTGCTCCGGGGATCCAGAGGGGATACACACAGAAATAGCATATAAAGGAATCTCAGTATACTTCATACTCCCCTTCATCCAGCGGGGGAGGAATTAGTGATGCAGATTACAGAGGCGGTGTAAAGACGCCGTCATTTCATCGTATTAGAGGGGGGGGGAGTTGGCGCCGAACCTTTCACCACATGAGCCACTAAAGAATTATAATTTTTTCCCCGTGTAGTGAGGTGGATGGGAGTCTCAGAGATATCAATCATCTTTATCACAATTCTTGTTAAATTCTTCATCGTACCTGACAGAGAATGTCACAGCAAGAGATTAGCGTGATGTCGGAAAACGCCGCGCAATTTTATAATCACATCACAAAAAACATCAATTTCTCCAAAGTCAAAATCAGCGCATTTCAGGGAACCGGCAAATAATTCCGGAAACATCATTGTCTCCTTCTCGGAAACAAGGGCCTTTGTTGATCGACCAATCACATGTTATTAGCGGTTATTGATTAGTATTAGTTTTATCTCATTATATTATAGGAAGGAAGTATTACATTTACGTTCACGTCGAAACCAATGACGTCCTTGCGACGTCATTTGGAGCAATGCACCCTGGGATATTTTACGGACGGCGCATGCGCCGTTCGTTCGGCGCAGGGACGCACATCATTTAATTGATACACGCCCCCTACCCGCCAAATTTGAATTCCGCCGGGTGATTTACGATACGCCACCGCAACTTTACAGGCAAGTGCTTTGTGAATAAAGCACGTGCCTGAAATACTTGCGGCGGCGTAATGTAAATGAGATACGTTACACCAGCATCCGCTGATCTTTCTGAATCTGGCCCAATGTCTTTGGGGTGTGGGAGGGATTCCATGCAAACATGGGGGGGGGGTCATTCAAATACAAATATGGGGGGGGCAGGGCAGCCATTACAGAGCTTTAGGCAGGGGCCCCCTGGAGCAGAGAACCGGGGGGGGGGGTGCTGATGAAAAAACAACAACTGTAATCTCTTCTCCCCTAAAGCAAGATAATAAGCGGGGGGGGGGGCATGGTGACTATCGGGGGCCAAAAAAATAAAATATATAAATAAACGGGAGGGGGGCCGGCTGGGCCTGTAAGGGGCCTTGGGGAACATTGGGCCCCTTACAGGTGTAATGCAAAAAATAAATAAATACAATTTTTTTAAAAAAAAACATCAGGGGGCCCAGCCGGGCCTGTAAGGGGCACTGGGGACCACTGGGCCCCTTACAGGTGTAATGCAAAAAAAAAAAAAATCAGGGGGGGCCAGCCGGGCCTGTAAGGGGCACTGGGGACCACTGGGCCCCTTACAGGTGTAATGCAAAAAAAAAAAAAAATCAGGGGGGGCCAGCCGGGCCTGTAAGGGGCACTGGGGAACATTTTGCCCCTTACAGGTGTAATGTAAAAAAATAATAAATAAATAATAATAAAAAAAAATTGGAAAAAACAACGGGAGGGGGGCAGCCGGGCCTGCAAGGGTCCCTAAGGACCATCAGGCCCCTTACAGGTGTATTGTAAAAAAACAAAAACGGGAGGGGGGCCAGCCGGGCCCCTTACAGTTGTAATGTACAAAAACGGGAGGGGGGCCAGCCGGGCCTGTAAGGGGCCCTGGGGACCACTGGGCCCCTTACAGGTGTAATGCAAAAAATTAACACATAAATAAAAAAAATAAAAAAAATTAAAAAAACAACGGGAGGGGGCCAGCCGGGCCTGCAAGGATCCCTGGGGACCATCGGGCCCCTTACAGGTGTAATGCCTGTACCCCCCTGATGGCGGCCCTGGGGGGGCATTCAAACACGGGGGGGGGGCCATGCAGATCGTGTGCAGTCTGGGATTTGAACCCAGGACCCCGGTGCTGTAAGCCGCTCCCCCAATCTAATCATTGCAAATGTTGTTTTCTTTAGACACAAAAATCCGATTCTCTGGGCTTCTCCTTTAATAATTCCCAGAGCAGGCTGAGCGCTGCCAGTCGCCTCCTGATTGGTGGACTGACTGCCCGCCTGATCTGTCATTAAATTGCTGCTCGTTTTTTTTTTTCAGCTGATTTTCTTTTAGAATGACGGGTCGGACTTCTCCCGAGAAAAAACATTCCCTTCCCTTCCTCCGTTTAATTAGACAGTAAAAGGCCTGATAGGGAAAATCGCTAATTAAACAGAAAAGCCGCGACTCCTGTCAAAGCCTCGCAAAAGTTGCTTCTAAATGAGTCTCCAGAGTGAGGAATTAATTCCTCCAAACTTTGCAAGTGTCGGAGGAAACGTTCGCGGCGGTGAAACGGCGGAATAACGTCTGACGCGGAACCTTCTCCGGACGCCGGGCGCCAATCTGTGACGGGTGATAATTAATGACTTGTCTTCAATAATTGGAGAAAAACGGTACAATGCGACGTTTCCAGAGATTGATCTGAACCTTAAAATGACAGAAAAATGTGATATCTGCAGATTGTCAGTAACAGTGGGGTAGATTCAGAGAGAATTTACGCCGGCATATCCATAGATACGCCGCGCAAATTGAAATCTGCGCCGGCGTATCTACTTTCTGTATTCAGAAAGCAAGATACGCCGACATTAGCCTAAGATACGACTGGCATAAGTCTCTTACGCTGTCGTATCTTAGGGTGCATTCTGATGCTGGCTGCTAGGGGCGCTTCCTTTGTTGTCGGCGTAGAATATGCTAAATACCTAGATACGCCGATTCACAAACGTACGTACGCCCGGCGCAATGTATTTACGTCGTTTGCGTAAGGCTTTTCCGGCGTAACGTTGCTCCTGGAGGCGCAGCCAATGTTACGATGGACGTCGTTCCCACTTCGAAATTTGAATTTTTTACATCGTTTGCGTAAGTCGTTCGCGAATAGGGCTGGACGTAATTTACGTTCACGTCGAAACCAATACGTCGTTGCGCCATACTTGGAAGCAATGCACACTGGGATATGTACACAGACGGCGCATCATACATCATCCATTCATCACACATTTACATAAAACACGCCCCCCTTCCACATTTGAATTACGCACGCTTACGCCGGCCCCATTTACGCTACGCCGCCGCGACTTACGGAGCAACGTAAATCAGATAGATTACGTGGATCTAAAGATCCGCTCACCTATCTGAATCTAGCCCACCGTGTTTCCCCCAAAATAAGCCTGGGTCTTATATTAATTTTGGCAACAAAAGAGACACTAGGGCTTATTTTCAGGGGAGGTCTTACCTTGTAAGGTGATGCCTTCTCTCTCCCTGACTGTCAGGAACCCCCCCCCCAGTGTGAACTGAATTAAAATGCTTGTAAAACCCTATCATTTACTCTATTCCAGTATTATATAATGTACAATGTGTGTGTTTCTGTAATATAATTGTACCAAATACCTCCGTTATAGCGCCGCTCTGCGTTTCTGTGACCCGCCGGAGCTCTCTTCCCCGGAATTGTATTACAGAAACACACACATTGTACATTATATACTCCTGTCATAGAGTGGATTATAGTATATTACAAGCATTTTAAACTAGGGCTTATTTTAGGGGTAGGGATTATTTTCGGGGTAGGTGTTATTTTCGGGGCAGGGATTATTTTCGGGGTAGTTCTTATTTTCAGGGTAGGGCTTATTTTCGGGGAACACGGTAGTAATTGTCTGCACTGATTGGTGTTGGTTACATATATTAGGGGTTCTGTTTATATAGTTTTATTTGTTTTCACATTGTTGATGTTTTTGATATTGAATTCCATGATTGTAATGTGGCCGGCCTGCTGTTTCGGTTGGGCAACACGGAATGTACTTTGGATTTTATATTTAAATTGGCGCTGGTTGTAATTTTCTGAGTCTTCACCTTAAAAATCGCAGAGCTCTGTTGGCCGCCCTGTTGGACGGATTGGTCCCACCTAAGTGTAAGAATTATGGGCTAGATTCAGGTAGCTGCGCGCATTATTACGGCGGCGCAGCACTTGCCTCCTAACTTACGGCGGCGTAACGTAAATGCGGCCGGCGTAAGCGCGCCTAATTCAAATGAGGATGAGGGGGGCGTTTTTTTTTTTATTAATTAATTAAAATTTTACGTTTTTTACGAACGGCGCATGCTCGCAATTCTGCCGCAAATCGTCATTGCATTCGACGTGAACGTAAATGACGTCAAGTCCTATTCGCGTACGACTTACGCAAACGACGTAAAAAATTCAAAATTCGAAGCGGGAACGACGTCCGTACTTAACATTGGATGCGCCTCCTAATAGCAGGAGCAACCTTATGCCGAAAAAGCCTAACGTAAACGACGTAACTAAATTGCGCCGGGCGTACGTACGTTTGTGAATCGGCGTATCTAGGTCATTTGCATATTCTACGCCGAAAACAACGGAAGCGCCCCTAGCGGCCAGCGTAAAATTGCACACAATTATACGCCGCCGTATTCAAGTTACATCGGCGGAGGAAGCCTATTTTTTCAACGTATCTGCCTTGGAGAATCGGCGTAAAGATACGACGGCGCAGATTTGAAATTACGGCGGCGTATCTGGTTGCTGAATCTAGCTCTAAACATTTTTGGTGAGGACTTCCCGAGGATTTCTGGTCACCATGCAGAGGCGCGTGCTCCATACTTTATGGGGGATATCAGCACGTTCGCTGATAACGCTTGGGCGGCGTGAAGTCCAAACCTAATAACAATTTCTCCGTCGCGCAGGCAGAGCGATGATATACTTTGTATCCCAGGATACATTCACTTTAAGAAGAATAATAAAGAAGAAGCGTTTCTGTTTCCGTGGCCGGTCTACTTCGCAATGTTCTAATTCCTCGGAATAGCGCGCACCGTCATGGGAGGCATTTACTGCGCTGACCTAGTTAGTTTATCACGAGAGGACTTGATGAAACGCGACGCTTCGGCACGATCCTCGCCGCTCGCTCGACATTAGATCAACTGTGCCAAGACCCCATGCTAGTTTATTTCAATTCGGCGCCCGTCTCTTTAAATAGAAAAAGAATAAATTGGGGGCCCGGTGGAGATTTGATTGGCCCGCTGATAGGATGGGCAGCGGCGAGTAACCCGACGGTGATTTGTGTGCGCAGTTTTCGTCCTCCATTCGGTCCTGTTCTCTCTCTTGGTTGCCTGGTAACAAGATGCTTTACAAGAGATGGAGAGGATCTTGGAGAATGTACAATGATTCCCGTGATGTCACAATACTCGGGAGAAGATGTTCTTCTTCCAGGGAGGGAGGGAGGCGCTCAGGTAGTCCGCCGCCTCGTATCTACTGGATCAATAAAAGGATATGGCGGCTGAGGGATTCGAACGCACATCGGACGACGCACACCGAAGAGAAGAGACTTCCAGGATCATTCATTTTATTGTCTTCACAATGTATAAAGATTATGGAACCCGCTTCTCCCGGATGGTGGAAAGTCACCGGATTGTTCCGCTGGTTCTATGGTGTCCTAAGAGGGCCACAGGGTACAAACTAGCTATATAAATTATATTTATTAACAGATTTGAAGTGATACTAATAGATCCATTTTTGGGGGGTAAAATAAAAAAAAGGTTATTCTGAGGTGCTCTGTGTAATCATATTGCACAGAGCGACCCCTTACCTTCTGGGGTCCCCGCCGGTGCTGTCTGTTGCTCCCTCCTTCGGGTGTCTCCTTAGCAAGTCAGGTGCTATGGATACCCTCAGGCATGCACTCTTGAGCCAGGCAGTGTGCATCCATAGAAACATACAGTGCTGGTAAGCCACGCCCCTGCCCCCTCCTATGTCTCGGCTGCACTCAGTGTCTCAGAATTAGAGGGGAGCGGTGCTGCAGCTGAGACAATGCCGGAGTGGTGAGAGGAGCGGTGAGAGGAGCGGTGAGAGGAGCGGTGAGAGGAGTGGTGAGAGGAGTGGTGAGAGGAGAGGTGAGAGGAGCGGTGAGAGGAGCGGTGAGGGGAGCGGTGAGAGGAGCGGTGAGAGGAGTGGTGAGAGGAGTGGTGAGAGGAGAGGTGAGAGGAGCGGTGAGAGGAGCGGTGAGGGGAGCGGTGAGAGGAGCGGTGAGAGGAGTGGTGAGAGGAGCGGTGAGAGGAGTGGTGAGAGGAGAGGTGAGAGGAGCGGTGAGAGGAGCGGTGAGGGGAGCGGTGAGAGGAGCGGTGAGAGGAGTGGTGAGAGGAGTGGTGAGAGGAGAGGTGAGAGGAGCGGTGAGAGGAGCGGTGAGGGGAGCGGTGAGAGGAGAGGTGAGAGGAGCGGTGAGAGGAGTGGTGAGAGGAGCGGTGAGAGGAGCGGTGAGAGGAGTGGTGAGAGGAGAGGTGAGAGGAGAGGTGAGAGGAGCGGTGAGAGGAGAGGTGAGAGGAGCGGTGAGAGGAGTGGTGAGAGGAGCGGTGAGAGGAGTGGTGAGAGGAGAGGTGAGAGGAGCGGTGAGAGGAGCGGTGAGGGGAGCGGTGAGAGGAGCGGTGAGAGGAGCGGTGCTGCAGCTGAGACAATGCCGGAGCGGTGAGAGGTAATTGTTTAGAGATGAAGGTGGGTAGCAGTGGCGGCTGGTGCTCCATTTTTTGGGGGGGGGGGCAAACAAACTATAGGAATGGGTAGCAGTGACGGGTGGTGCTCCATTTTTTTGGGGGCAGGCAGCGAACCAACTACCCACCACCCACCTCCCCCTGTTCAGTCAGTCAGTCAAACCCCCCCCCCGGTTTGGTCAGTCGATCCACCAGTCACACCCACCAGCCCCCCATCCGTTGCTCAGTTGATCAGCAAACCACCCACAACCCCCCTGTCACTCGTCTGTCCGCCCACCAGCCCCGCTGGGTAGCTTCGGCGGCTTCCCCCTGCGTCTCCTCCTCAGCGGGCCAATGCGGTTTCTTCTCATCTTGGCCAATTGGGTCTTAAGACCTGCTTCCTGATTGGCTGGGAGGAGAAGCAGGAAGACAATAGCGAATATTCATTCACTATTGTCACACAACTGGGTGGGCTCAGGGAGCATTGCTCTGTGCCCCGGGTCCACCCTTTTCTGAAGCCAATTAGAGTCTCAGGCTCTAGTCATGTGCTTCAAAAAAAGAGAAACGCATTGGATTCCATGTGTCCGGTGCCCTGCATGTAGATTAGGGGCCGAGCACATGGATTAGGAGGGTGGCGCCCCTCTGCCCCTAATAGAACGGCACTACTGGTAGGCAGAACAGGGAGTGGTCAGCCAATCACAGTGGTCAGGTTATTGGAAAGCCCGTCTCGCCTTCTGCCAGTTATGCAACCATAGCAGGAAGGAAGGATTTAAAGAAGAATGCAGATAAAAATCCTAATAGGCCTCATAAGAAAAACTCACATTCACATCACTAAGAAAATTGACACTTTGGGGTCTATTCACTAAAAATTTGCATAGCCATTCGTCCGGCGAATCTTCATGTACATTCGCTCTGTGTGAATTGAGTGACAACAAATGTTCTTTAGGCTGTCTTCTCTCCTGAACGAATGTCCAATGGAAATAATCCGATGGGGCCTACGCACGGTCAGTGTTTCCGATGGAAAAAGTCAGTCGGAAATTCTGATCGTGTGTACGGGGCATGACTGCTGGTCCTGCGAACGTTCTCTAGATTGTTACATTGTATCTCTTATTACAAAGACATTTGTATTTCCTGTTTTTTGTTTTCGCTCGATGCGCATGCAACGAATGTACATGAAATGTTCGTTTCTACTTGACAGGCGGCACAGCTGAGCGGGGAGGTGGCGCTTTCGATCGTGCACCTGATGGAGGTACAGGGATCAGGTCCCCCATCGGGGGGGGGGGTACAGGCAGTACACCTGTAAGGGGCCGGGAGGTCCCCAGGGCCACGGATGGCAACCCCCTTTTTTTAAATGTTTTTATAAAAAATATATATATTTTTTATATATATATATATATTTTGTTTTTTATTAAAGGGCCCAGAGGTACAAAGGGCCCTGGATTGTACATTTTTTTTAATGTATTTTTTTCTTTCTTTTTTTTATTTTTTATTTTTATTAAAAGGCCCGGAGATCCCCAGGGCCCTGGATGGCAACCCCCCCCTCCTTTCTTTTGTACAACAGTTTTTTTTTTTATATATATATATTTTTTATTTTTATTAAAAGGCCCGAAGATCCCCAGGGCCCTGGATGGCTACCCCCTTTATATTTTTTTTATATATATTTGAATTTTTTTGTAAGGGGCCCAGAGGTCCCCAGGGCAACCCCCTCCCCTTTTTTTTGTTCGTCAGCACCCAAACCCCCTGCTTTCAATTTACGACCCCCCGCTTCTCAATTTGAGATGGCAGCACCCCCTTCCCGCGGGTTCTCTGCTCCAGGGGGCCATGCCTGAAGCTGTGTAAGGGGCCCCATAATTCCTGACGGGGATAGAGTTGCAGCTACTACAAACAATGCACCAGGTGCTGCTAATTCAGAGACCGCACTTGTCACTGACACCCACAGAGCTCAGACTAACAATAGGCAACCAATCAGCAGGGTCCCCAATCATGTGACCATCGTGTCAGCCAATCAGGGAAATCCTGCGCTGGCTGGAGGATTGTTCACAGACACAGCCTGCAGATGGCACTGCGCCTCTCTCTGTGCCCAGAGGAAGAAATACGGCGCCGAATGAAACAATTACAGAACAATAAAAATAAATTCCTCAATTAAATTTAAACAGTTAAAAGGTTTTATCAAAAATGTTATATAAAAAGAAAACAGTTTTGGTGGCGCAATAATAATAATAATAATAATAATAATCATCATAATACATCATAGAGGGGAGATAATTAGAAGACAAATAAAAGCTTCATTCTTTATAAGGAATGGAAAAGGATTTTGGTAGAAAAATCTCCAGTTTATCGATTTATTGTCATTTATCCGATACATTGTGACATCACTGAGTGTGATACGAGGATCTCGGGGTCAATCACCTCTGGTCAGGAAAGGGTTCATCTTCCCCCTCCCTCTGCTTTGTGTGACTCGAGGGGCCCGAACAATGGAGCCCCGCCGGGTTCTCCAGAGATCGCTGAGTACTGAACTCTGGAATCTCGGGGATCCAATTCACAGAACACTGCAACCCGCCGTGTCTCTGATTAGAGTGTCAGCAGTGGTGCCAATGAGGTCCTCCTAGTTGTATACAGAGGGGGGGGGGACGATCGTCTCCCCTGCAGATTGTTACATAGAAATGAAGGGTCTATAATTTTTCTCATAGGTGTATTTTATATGATAGAGACAGAATACAGATTATAACCCTAACCCTACCCTTACCCCTTACCCCAACCCTAACCCTAACCCTTACCCCAATCCCAACCACAGCCCTAATCCCAACCATAACCCTAACCCTTACCCCTTACCCCAACCATAACCCTAACCCTTACCCCAATCCCAACCACAGCCCTAATCCCAACCATAACCCTAATACCAAACCCAACCCTAACCCCAACCATAAACCTAACCCTTACCCCAATCCCAACCACAACCCTAACCCTACCCCTAACTCCAACACCAACCCTAACCCTACCCCTAACCCCAACCATAACCCTACCCCTAACCCCAACCATAAACCTAACCCTTACACCAATCCCAACCCTAACCCTTACCCCAATCCCAACCACAACCCTAACCCCAACCCCAACCCTACCCCTACCCCTAACTCCAACCCCAACCCTACCCCTACACCTAACTCCAACCCCAATCCTAACCCCTACCCCTAACCCCAACCATAACCCTAACCCTTACCCCAATCCCAACCACAACCCCAACCCTAACCCTACCCCTAACTCCAACACCAACCCCAACTCTAACCCTAACCCTACCCCTAACACTAAATCCTAACCATAATGCCAACCCCAACCCTACCCCTAACCCTAATCCCAACTATAACCCTAACCCCAACCCTAACCTCCTAACCCCAACCACAACCCTAACCCCAACTGTAACCCTAACCCTAACCCCCAACCCTAACCCCAACTCTAACCCCCAACCCTACCCCTAACCCTAAACCCAACCCCAACTGTATCCCTAACCCCAACCCTAGCCCAAACCTTAACCCAACCCTAACCACTAACTCCTAACCCTAATCTCAACCCCAACCCTAACTCTACCCCTACCCCTAACCACAACCCTAACCCCAACCCTAACCCTACTCCTACCCCTGACCCTTACCCCAACTCCAATACTAACCCTAATGCCAACCCCTAACCTCAACCCCAATTCTATCCCTGACCCCAACCCTAACCCTACATCTAGCCCTAACCCTAACCCCAACTGTAACCCTAACTCCAACCCCAACCCTACCCCTAACCCCAACCCTAATCCTAACCCCTATCCCTAACCCTAACCACAACCCCAAGCCTAAACCCTAATCCCAACCCTACCCCTAACCCTAAGACCAACTCCAACTGTAACCCTAACCCTAAACCAAACCTTAACCCAACCCTAACTCTAACCCCTAACCCTAACTCCTAACCCTAATCTCAACCCTAACCCTAACTCCTAACCTTAATCCCAACCCTAACCCTTAACCCTAACCCCAACCCTAACCTTACCCCTAACTCTGACCCTAACTCCTAACCCTAACCCTAACCCTAAACCCAACCCTAACCCCAACTCTAACCCCAATTTACACCTAACCATAACCCTTAACTCTCACCCCAACCCCTAACCCCAACCCTAACCCTACCCCTAACTCTGACCCCAACCCCATCCCCTAACCCTAACTCTAACCCCTAACCCTAACCCCAAAACCAACAATAAAACCCTACCCCTAATCCTAACCACTACACAAGGTGGCAACCCTAGTCTGCACCTGTCTACAAGCTGATCCATTTGGTTAAACCCACCAGGGTGATTGTACAGAAGGCGATCTGTAACCCTAACACCAACCCCAACACCAACCCCAACCCTAACCCCAACCCCAACCCCAACCCTAACTGAAACCCCAACCCTAAACCCAACCCCAACTCTAACCCTAACCCCAACCCCTAACCCCAACCCTAACCCTACCCCTAATGCCAACCTTAACCTCAACCCTAACTTCTAACCCTAACCCTTAATTCTGATCACAACCCTAACCTTAAGCCCAACCCTAACCCCAACTCTAACCCCAATTTACACCTAACCATAACCCTTATCTCTCACCCCAACCCCTAACCCCAACCCTAACCCTACCCCTAACTCTGACCCCAACCCCATCCCCAAACCCTAACCCTAACCCCTAAACCTAACCCCAACCCTAACCTCAACCCTAACCCCAATCGCAACCCTAACCCTAAGCCCAACCCCAATGCTATCCCTAGCCCCAACCCTAACCCTAACCCCAACCCTAACCCCTAAACCTAACCCCAACCCTAACCTCAACCCTAACCCCAACCGCAACCCTAACCCTAAACCCAACCCCAAAGCTATCCCTAGCCCCAACCCTAACACCAACCATAACCCCTAACCCTAACCCTAACCCCAACCCTAACCCCAACTCTAACCCCAACCCTATCCCCAACCGCAACCCTAACCCTACTCCTACCCCTGACCCTTACCCCAACTCCAACCCTAATGCCAACCCCTAACCTCAACCCCAATTCTATCCCTGACCCCAACCCTAACCCTACATCTAGCCCTAACCCTAACCTCAACTGTAACCCTAACTCCAACCCCAACCCTACCCCTAACCCCATCCCTAATCCTAACCCCTATCCCTAACCCTAACCACAACCCCAACCCTAAACCCTAACCCCAACCCTACCCCTAACCCTAAGCCCAACTCCAACTGTAACCCTAACCCTTAACCCAACCCTAACTCTAACCCCTAACCCTAACTCCTAACCCTAATCTCAATCCTAACCCTAACTCCTAATCTTAATCCCAACCCCAACCCTAACCCTTAACCCTAACCCCAACCCTAACCTTACCCCTAACTCTGACCCAAACCCTAACTCCTAACCCTAACCTCAACCCTAACCCTACCCCTAACCCCTAAACCTAACACCAACCCTTATAACCCCAACCTCAACCCTAACCCTAACCCATAACCCTAACTCCAACCCTAACCCCCAACCATAATCCTAACCCAATCCCTAATCCCATCTCTTACCCCAACCCCAACACCAACATTAACCCCAACCCTAACCATATCCCCAACCCCAGCCCTAACATCAACCCTAATCCTAACCCTTATCCCTAACCCTAACCCTATCCACAACTCTAACCCCATCCCCAACCCTAACCCTAACCCTATCCCCAACCCTAACCCCAACCCTAACCCTAACTCCAACACCAACCCCAACTCTAACCCAAACCCTACCACTAACACTAACTCCTAACCATAATGCCAACCCCAACCCTAACCTCAACTGTACCCCCCAACCCTACCACTAACCCTAACCCCAACTATAACCCTAACCCTAACCCTAGCCCCAACCCTAACCCCAACCCTAACCCCTAACCATAACCCCAACCCTATCCCCAACCCTAACCCTAACTCAATTCCAACCCTAACCCCAACAGCAACCCTAACCCCAACCCTAACCCAATCTCCAACCCCAACCCTAACCCCAACATCAACCCTATCTCCAACCCTAATCCAAACCCCTATCCCTAACCCTAACCCTATCCCCAACCCTAACCCATAACCCCAACTCTAACCCCAACCCTATCCCCAACCGCAACCCTAACCTTAAACCCAACCCCAATGCTATCCCTAGCCCCAACCCCAAACCTAACCCCAACCCTAACCCCTAACCCTAACTCCAACCCTATCCCCAACCCTAACCCAATTCCAACCCTAACCCCAACATCAACCCTAACCCTATCCCCAACCCTAACACCAACCCTAACTTTAACATTAACCCCATCCCCAACCCTAATCCTAACCCCTAACCACAACCCCAACCCTAAAACCTAACCCCCAACCCTATCCCTAACCCCATCCCCAACCCTAACCCCAACCCTAACCTCAACCCCAAACCCAACCCTATCCCCAACCCTAACCCCAACCCTAAACCTAATCCTAACCACTACATATTCTCCTTGGGGCACCCAAAGGTGTCCCAGGTCGCTAAAGTGTTCGGGTTTGGCTTTAAAAAAATGTGGCAACCCTAGTCTGCACCTGCCTACAAGCTGATCCATTCAGTTAAACCCACCAGGGTGATTGTACAGAAGGCGATCTGTAGATTTATGTCTGTCCAACCACTGTCCCTATACATGGACTGAATTTTAAACGATGTATGGCTAGCTTCAGATAAAGGAAGGACAGGAACCAGAAGAAAGGATGGCATCAGGAGGCTCAGAAATGTTTGCCGATACTCACAAGTCCCTAAGGGACCCTCTGCTGAGCCCCAGTGTGTATTGAGTGGGATTTATGGTGGCCCCTCTATGATATCACAGGCACCCAGAGCCCAGGGTCGGTCTTCGACCAGCAGGTGGTATTGGCTGGTTGATTATGAACGAATGGGAAGGTAGTGAAGAAGGAAATGGTTTTAGGGGCAGAGAATTGGTCAGCGAACCCAGCAGGTAAGTAATGGCCCGGGCCCCTCACCTGCACCGTACCTACAGAGAAGACCTCCTTCTGGTCTTGGTGTGCATGGGCCGAGAGTTCCATTCCTGGTCAGTTATAATCTGTTCCCCGCCATGGAACGTCTCCTCCTCCCCGTCCACACACTATTATTTATTTTCCTTTTTATTTCTGTCTGGTGCGGGTCGGCTTTTCATTACATGGAAGGTTTATTAACTTTCTCCTGGGTGACTCTGGAGAGCCCTTGACCACAAGCTGCCCTCGGCTTCCCATTTTATGTTGCTCTCAGCAGACCGGTGTCAGCCAAACCGTATTTAAAATATGAAAGTCCTTCCAACCGGAAATTCTTTGGCTTCAGGATGAGAACATTGGGAATACGTTTCTGAACGGTGACATAAATGTGATAAGATTTGTTGTGGGCCGGATGGCGAGGTCACGGTGTAGATGATGATGAAGGGGATGCCAGTCGTGGGAGTTGGATGTGATGAACGCCTGAGCTTTGGCCCGTTTGGCCCCATGTTTTGCAAGAGCCGTACATCATGTATAGTAGAGGCATTTCTTGTATATATGACAGCTTTCCGCTGCCACTGGTCCCTAATACCAGCATCTATGGTGTCCCTAAGATCCACTGACATCACAGGAAGTCCCCGCTTCTCCTAAGTAAATGGGCGGAGATAATGGTGACATCACAGGAAATCCCCGCTTCTTCTAAGTAAAGGGGCGGGGATAGTGGTGACATCACAGGAAATCCCCGCTTCTTCTAAGTAAATGGGCGGAGATAATGGTGACATCACAGGAAATCCCCGCTTCTTCTAAGTAAAGGGGCGGGGATAGTGGTGACATCACAGGAAATCCCCGCTTCTTCTAAGTAAAGGGGCGGGGATAGTGGTGACATCACAGGAAATCCCAGCTTCTTCTAAGCAAAGGGGCGGGGATAGTGGTGACATCACAGGAAATCCAGGCTTCGTCTAAGTAAAGGGGCGGGGATAGTGGTGACATCACAGGAAATCCCAGCTTCTTCTAAGTAAAGGGGAAGGGATAGTGGTGACATCACAGGAAACCCCCGCTTCTTCTAAGTAAAGGGGCGGGGATAGTGGTGACATCACAGGAAATCCAGGCTTCGTCTAAGTAAAGGGGCGGGGATAGTGGTGACATCACAGGAAATCCCAGCTTCTTCTAAGTAAAGGGGAAGGGATAGTGGTGACATCACAGGAAACCCCCGCTTCTTCTAAGTAAAGGGGCGGGGATAGTGGTGACATCACAGGAAACCCCCACTTATTCTAATTAAAGGGGCGGGGATAGTGGTGACATCACAAGAAATCCCTGCTTCTTCTAAGTAAAGGGGCGGGGATAGTGGTGACATCACAGGAAATCCAGGCTTCGTCTAAGTAAAGGGGCGGGGATAGTGGTGACATCACAGGGAATCCCAGCTTCTTCTAAGTAAAGGGGCGGGATAGTGGTGACATCACAGGAAATCCCTGCTTCTTCTAAGTAAAGGGGCGGGGATAGTGGTGACATCGCAGGAAATCCCTGCTTCTTCTAAGCAAAGGGGCGGGGATAGTGGTGACATCACAGGAAATCCCCACTTCTTCTAAGTAAAGGGGCGGGGGTAGTGGTGACATCACAGAAAATCCTGCTTCTTCTAAGTAAAGGGGCGGGGATAGTGGTGACATCACAGGAAATCCCTGCTTCTTCTAAGTAAAGGGGCGGGGATAGTGGTGACATCACAGGAAATCCCTGCTTCTTCTAAGTAAAGGGGCGGGGATAGTGGTGACATAACAGGAAATCCCCGCTTCTTCTAAGTAAAGGGGCGGGGATAGTGGTGACATCACAGGAAATCCCTGCTTCTTCTAAGTAAAGGGGCGGGGATAGTGGTGACATCACTCCCCAAATATGTCCATATTTAGTCAATGATGTCACTGCTATCTCCGCCCCCGTCCCTTATATACTGTAGCTGATTACAGCTTAGGGCGTTGTCATTCTGCTATACGCACCTTTGGGATTGGTTGTTGTTTTTTTTGTCAGGTCTTCAGGGGGTGGGCATCATGAATGAAGATGGATTTTTAATGAAGGACATTTTTGGAGTTTCCTTTTTTTTAAATAAAGGACCTGTCAAATTTTTGGTTGTCTTTATTTCTAGAGTACATTCTTTTTTGGGGGGAATGAGTAGGGGTAGTATGTACCTAATACTCATATACAGGATGGGGGAGGGTGGTATCTAGGGGCCACCTTTACTATTAAAGGGGTTTCCATTTTCTGATAAGATCCCCACAACCGCTGGGCCAGGGTTGCAAGGATGAGGCCCTTGACCTCATCAACATGAGAACAAGTTGTTTAGCCAGGGGGTGACCCTGGCACCCTCCCCTCATTCTGAGGACATATGACCTGGTATGGTTCAGGAGGGTGGGGGACAGAGGCGTAGTTAGAACCTTCAGGGTCCCAGTGCAAGAAACCATTAAGGACCCCCCTTAACTTGAGTCTCTTCCCATTAATCCTGGGGCTCTTTACTCTGGTCACAGGGTCCTTTATTATGGCCCCACAGGGGGACCCTTTCACATGTTCTGCAGTGGGCCCCTTCCTGTCCTTACATATAGTCCCCTCTTACTTCAGAGTTCCCAGTATTCCCAGAGCCACCCTTACATCTGATATCGCAGAGTTCCTCCTTACCCCAGAGTCTTCAAATGTTTCCCTTGCACTGTAAGCATGAACTCTACTGACTCTGATGTAAGGCGGGAACCCTGATGTGGTGTGGGGGGGGGCTCTGGTGACCAGAGAACCTCTTACATCAGAGTTCTCCTTTACATCAGAGTTTGCAGCATTCTCCCTTATATCATGGTGCGCAGTGTTCCCCTTCACATCAGGGTCAGCAGTGACTTCACTAGGGTAAGGGGGTTCACTGATGTAAGGGGGGAGTGAGGAGCAGAATGCTATTTGGTACAAGCTGCAAGCTGGTGACTGGTTGCTAGGACCGCCCTGCATATTAATAACCAATCACCTGCTTGTTAACATGGGCAGCCCCCGCCCTCCATACTGCCTCCCACAGATGGCTCTGAGACAATGACAGTGGCCGTGGATCCCAAGTGGCAGGACCATGATAGCTGGCATAAAGCTCAATGTGACAAGAGATGTGCGACCCCTGCGACCCCTGACGCTACGCCAGTGGTGGTGGTGGGGGGGATTCACATGCTAATCCACTGACTGTCCTGGCCAATCAGTCTACATGCTCAGATTGAGGGTCTTATATACATTTTTAGAGGGACCTCATGTATTTATTTATTTTGTGTGGCGCCCCCCTTAAAATGCGTCTTCTTTGAAGTTTACAGAACTGAGCTGAACCCGGTGGACAATCATTAGAGCCCCGGCACCCCAAACAAAGCTCATTCTTCCATAGACCGGGGTAGTCACCAGAGTCGGCGCAGTTCAGGTTCCAGGTTTATAGGTAGATTCAGTAAGAGTTAGGCCGACTTATCAGTAGATTATCAGTAGATACGCCGACCTATATTTAAGCGTATGCTCAAACAGAGATACGCTTAAACATATCTAAGATACGACGGCTTGCGCCGTCCTATCTTAGGTTGGAATTTTTCGGATGGCCGCTAGGTGGCGCTTCCATTGCGGTCGGCGTAGAATATGTAAATGAGTTGATACGCCGATTCACGAACGTACGCCCGGCCGCTGCAGTAGATTGACACAGTTTCCGTAAGGCATTAGCAGGCCTAAAGTTATTCCATCTATTAGGTGGAATAAAAATGTTAAAGTATGGCCGCCGTTCCTGCCGCGAGATTCAAATTTTTTATGTCGTTTGCGCGAGTCGTCCGTGAATCGGGATTTACATTATTTACGTCCACGTCGAAATCAATAGGCCCGTGCGGCGTACTTAGCCGCAATGCACACTGGGAAATGTAGGCGCCCGGCGCATGCGCAGTAAATGCCCGCCGCATTTACACTACGCCGCCCTAAGTAAGGAGGCAAGTACTTTGAGAATACAGTACTTGCCTCTCTTACTTAAGGCGGCGTAGTGTAAACACGCTAGGCTACGCCGCCTTAGATTTGCGCGCCCCTACGTGAATCTACCTATTAGTCTTTAGCCTGGGAAATGGTGAAAGTTTTGCAATTGTTGGATTGTCTCTTCTTCTGCCCATTCTGCATTATTCCACGCGATTCGCTCTTCTCTCTCCCTCTTTTATTCCTCTAACAAGACTCATTTGTCACCGAGTGGCCCTTTGTCACCCGCGCCGTCGGCGGGTTTCTCGGTGGCACGGTCTGGCGGTTTCCAGTTCAGGAGAGAACAATAAGCTATTTTTATGGAGGGGAAGACAGGAAATCGTCACATAAAATAGAACATGAGAATCTTCCAGCAGAAGACAGAAGAGGTTTTCATGCGCCGTGTTCTGCTGACGCGTTTTCCGTGTCGCCTTTCTTCTCCTATGAAATCTCCTTGTCGTGTTTTGTAACAAAGCGTTACGCTCTCTTCATGTGTTCTCCTTGGATTTTCACCATTTGTAAAGTGTGAGAAACAACTCAGTACATCTCTGTGATACATTGTGCCTTCTTCATCTGATACATTGTACCTTCCTGTGTGATACATTGTACCTTCCCGTGTGATACAGCGTACCTTCCCGTGTGATACATTGTACCTTCCTCATGTGATACATTGTACCTTCCCGTGTGATACATTGTACCTTCCCGTCTGATACATTGTACCTTCCCCATGTGATACATTGTACCTTCCTCATGTGATACATTGTACCTTCCCGTGTGATACATTGTACCTTCCCGTGTGATACATTGTACCTTCCCCATCTGATACATTGTACCTTCCAGTCTGATACATTGTACCTTCCCGTGTGATACATTGTACCTTCCCCATGTGATACATTGTACCTTCCCGTGTGATACATTGTACCTTCCAGTGTGATACATTGTACCTTCCCATGTGATACATTGTACCAGTGGCATCGCTAGGGGGTGGCTTTTAAGGGTTATAGCCCCGAATCTGGGAACCATAGCCCCGAGTTTCTTACCGCAGGGGTCCCTGCCTCTCTGCAGCCGGGTGGTGAGTGCGGCGAGCAGGCGGCTGCATGAGAGAGTCGGGAAGGGGGATGAGAGAAGCAAACAGGCGGCTGAGCGGAGATTCTACTTCCTCAGAACATCAGAGAGTCGTCTTCCTGAAACTCATTCCAGATCTAAGAATGTTTTCCTTCCTCTCACGTGACTCTCCCTTTTCCTGCATGTTATCCGTGTATTTCGCGTGTTTTCCTTCCCCTCATGTGACTCTCCTTTTTCCTGCATGTTATCCGTGTATTTAGCGTGTTTTCCTTCCTCTCATGTGACTCTCCTTTTTCCTGTATGTTATCCGTGTATTTAGCGTGTTTTCCTTCCTCTCATGTGACTCTCCTTTTTCCTGTATGTTATCCGTGTATTTTGCATGTTCTTCTAGTAAAGCGCTTTGAGAAGCCGCCTTTAACCATTGCGGACCGCCGCATGTACATTTATGTCGGCAGAATGGCACGGCTGCGCAAAGGGACATGCCTGTACGTCCCTTTGAATTTGCTGCGTGCGCGGTGAGTGTGCCCGTGGGTCCCGCAGACTCGATGTCCCCCGGGTGCCTGCGATCGTGTCACGGATCGGCAGAACGGGGAGATGTCTATGTAAACAAGGCATCTCCCTGTTCTGCCTAGTGACAGGACGCTGATTGTCTCCTCCCTGTAATCGGGATCAAGGATCAGTTTTGTGTCACTTGTAGCCCAACCCCCCCCCCCCCCGCAGTTAGAATCACTCCCTAGGACACACTTAACCCCTTCAGCACCCCCTACTGGTCAACCCCTTCACTGCCAGTGTCATTTTTACAGTAATCAGTGCATTTTTCTAGCATAAATGCGAATAGTCCCAAAAGTGTCCGATGTGTCCGCCATAATGTCGCAGTCCCGGCATTACTAGTAGAAATAATAATGATAATAGTAAAAATGATAAAAATGTATCCCCTATTTTGTAGACGCTATAACTTTTCCGCAAACTGAACAATATACGCTTTTTTACCAAAAATATGTAGAAGAATTCGTATCGGCCTAAACTGAGGGAAAAAATGCTTTTTTAAAAACAAATTGGGGATATTTATTATAACAAAAAAGTACAAAATATTATATTTTTTCAAAATTGTCGCTGTTTTTTTTGTTGTTTATAGCGCAAACCCCCCCAAAAAACGCAGAGATGATAAAATACCACCAAAAGAAAGCTCCTATTATCAAATGTTCATATGAGTACAGTGTAGCGCGACCGCGCAATTGTCAGTCAGAGTGTAACAGCGCTGAAAGCTGAAAATTGGTCTGGGCAGGAAGGGGGTGAAAATTCCCGGTACTGAAGGGGTTAAAAAAAATTGGAAAATATTTATTATAGCAACAAGTAAAAAATATTGCTTTTTTCAAAATTGTCGCTCTTTTTTTTGTTTATAGCGCAAAACATAAAATTTATTTTTTGCGCTATAAACAAAAGAAATCTCTATTTGTGGGGAAAAAAAGGACGCCAATTTTGTTTGGGAGCCACGTCGCACGACCGCGCAATTGTCAGTTAAAGCGACGCAGTGCCGAATCGCAAAAAAATGGCCGGTCATTGGGCAGCCAAATCCTCCGGGGCTGAAGTGGTTGTTTATATAAAATAAAGCTTCTTCTCATTATTAGTAACGGTCCCTCCGCTCAGATTTCATGACTCCGCACCGGAGGGGTCACATGTTCCTCGCTGAGGCCCCCCCATTGGTCTATGAAGACCCCAGATAACGTCCTTCATGTGATGAGAGAAGGAAGTGTCGGCTCCGGTTTCCTCCAACCTGAGAGTGACCGGCGCCCGTGACAAGAACACGCCTCCCAGAGCCTCTTCCTTTTACCTTTAACAAGCAGAACGCGTGTTCCGTATCCATTATTCACAGCCAGCCGCCGATCTTACACTTTCCACACAAGAGGCGCCTCTTGTAACGTCTGACTACATTATAAAGCGGCCAATTATCTCCCACATTACGCCGCCGCCGCCGCGCTGCCACATCAGCCCGGAATATTAAAATTGAATTTAGTTCTGCAAATTGCTGCTTGGAGTCTGACGATTCCTGGAGACGAGGCCACGGAAGGCGCTTCCCCGTAACAACCCGCCGATCGGAACAAGACTGGCGCGATCTTCCTTAGTCATGAGAACAATCCGATCGTCGATCCCCCGGAGAAAATCCCACCAAAAAGAAAGGAAAGGGTTCTGATTGGTGCCGAATTCACCCGACGCTGGTCTGACCCCCGGGACTCTCGCCGAAGGACTCCGGAGGGTTAATTAGGCTGAGGGCAGATCTTCAACCTCCTAGGAGTCGGTTCACACGGGGGGGGGGCAACACGACTTCCAGCGCGACTTTGGGGGGCAACTTGGACACGACTTGAGACAACTTGGGGCAAATTCAAGTCGGATCCCAGGTCGCCCCTGTGTGGACGGCTCTAACAATCTACCCCTAATGTACAATGTAACATAATGGACATACAATGACGCTACAATGTAACATAATGGACATACAATGACGCTACAATGTAACATAATGGACATACAATGACGCTACAATGTAACAAACATAAGGAAACCTGAGCCTAGGATGGGGCACACTTCCATCTCAATGACATTAACATGAGAGGCTCCCCAATAATGTCAGAGACCCCCCCCATTCACATCAGAGGTCCTCTCTTATCATCAGAGTTCCTCCTTCCTTCACAGGTTTCCCCAATTCCACCAGAGCTCCACCCATCACATCAGAGCTCCACCCATCACATCAGAGCTCCACCCATCACATCAGAGCCACCCCCCACATTCAAATCAGAGCTCCACCCATCATATCAGAGTGACCTCATCACATCACTACAGAGCAAGCTGAGTCTCCTGATTGCAGCACCCCCAGGAAACCCAAATGACACCCCCCCAGGATGCCGCAAATCCCTTGTTGGGAGACACTGGAGAAGACATTGTGCCCAACTCCAAGAAATACAGAAAAACTCCGCCCTTCCAGGTGTCCCCCCTCACCGCCCCCCACTGCCCCTCACTGCACCTCACTGCCCCTCACTGCCCCTCACCCCCCCTCACTGCCCCCCACTGCCCCTCACCCCCCCTCACTGCCCCTCACCCCCCCTCACCGCCCCTAACCCCCCTTACTGCCCCTCACCCCCCTCACTGCCCCTCACCCCACTCACCTCCCCCCACCCCCCCTCACTGCCCCTCACCCCCCCTCACTGCAAGGGTTAAATGTTTGTTAGAAAAAGGAACAAGCCCTTACCCCACCCCCCGTTCCAGTGCTGCCTTGTAGGGGAAGGGGCGGGGCGGGGGGGAGGATTTACTAAAACTTTGTGCACAGAATCTGGTGCAGCTCCGCATAGCAACCAATCAGCTTCCAGGTTTTATTGTGAAAGTTCAATGGAAGAAGCTGAAGCTGGAAGCTGATTGGTTCTCATGCGGAGCTGCACCAGATTCTGCGCTCTCCGGTTTTAGTAAATCTCCCCCGATATATAAGATGGGTGACAACCGACAAGTACAAAGGGCGATCCGTACTTCATAAAACAACTCGCTTTCCACTTGTGCGCGTCATGCGACTTGAGACTGGAAAGTCGCATGATAAGCCGCACCCCCAATGATTTCCAATGAGTAGCGCTCAGATCTGTGAGACTCCCCGCACTTTGATGCGATTCGAGGTCCACTGGCATCGCTTCAAGTCGTGGGGAAACAGAGCTTTATTAACACTTGGCTGTGAACACGACGTCACAACGCGTCCCGGACATGGAGCCGCTGAGCCGCTTTCCTGCGCCGAGCCGCCATCACTGCGATGAAGTCCGCCGAGTTCATTATTTCATCTCTTCACATGAATTTTGCATCGGAATCATTTTATATCTCAAATTCTTATTAAATTATTGAAACCTTTTATTTCTTTATGAATTATTATTTTATCTTCACCTGGAATGACTCCGCAATGGACGCTTTATACACCCCTCCCCCCCATAGGAGGAGGCGGGGCTCTATCTCCAGGAATATTCACATGGGATCTGATTTGTGATCCTCCAGTCCTGAGATTTACACAGCTCTGCCAGACGGTGACCTGATTTCTCTGTGATAGAACGCGGTCACCTCGCCGTCTCCAGTCCTGAGATTTACACAGCTCTGCCGCACAGTGCGGCCCGTCCGGCGAGGACATCTGATTCGTTTCTGATACAACTGGAGCGGAATTAAACCTTCAGCTCCAGAAGATTTACTCCCCCTCCTGACCAGGCCATTTTTAGTGACACGACACTGCGTTGCGTTGCCTGACAATTGCGCAGTCGTGCGACGCTGTGCCCAAATAGAGCTTTCTTTCTGTGGTATTTGATCACCTCTGCGGTTTTTATTTTTTTTGCGCTATAAACAAAAAAAGAGCGACAATTTAAAAAAACAAAAACGATATTTTTTACTTTCTGCCATAAAATATCCAATAAAAAAATCTCATTTCCATATCAATTTATTGCAATTTGTATTCTGCTAAAAACAATACGCGTCTATTTGTCGGTTTATCTCGTCTACAAAATAGGGAATATTTCTATGGATATTTTATTCATTTATTTTTTTATAGTAACGGCGGCGATCTGCGATTTTTAGCGGGACTGCGACATTGCGGCGGACACATCTGACACTAAGTGACACTTTTTGCGGATCAGCGACACCGATACAGTGATCAGTGCTAAAAAAAATGCACTGTCACTGTACTACTGACACTGCCAGGGAAGGGGTTAACATCTGGGGACGATCAAAGGGGTAAAGTGTGTCCCTAGGGGGTGCTTTATAACTGTGGGGGAGGTGCTTTGACTGGGGTAAAACAGTGATCCTTAGAACGATCGGTGGGTCCCCGGCAGAGATTGTGTCTGCCGGACCCAGTGATTGTCTCCCGCTGTGTCCAATCACAGCAGGAGCGGGACTCCGGCGGGGCATGCGTGCCCCCGAGCCGATGAAACAAAATCACGTACAGGTACGGGCCTCCCTGCCGCAGTATATGTGCATGGGGTGCGCCTTAACCACTTCCCTAACCGCCCATCGTCAAATGACGTCCACAGAGGGGATCTCCCGTCCTGGGTGGACGTCACATGACGTCCTGGGCCGTCTAGGGGGCGGGCGCGCCCATTGCATCGTGCGGGACCCGATGCACGTGCCCGATGGCCGCAATGTCCGCCGGCCACCCGCGATTGCCCGTGATCACAGCAGGACCATGGATGGATATTTTTGTTTATAGCGCAAAAAATAAAAACCGCAGAGGTGATCAGATACCACCAAAAGAAAGCTCTATTTGTGGGGAAAAAAGGACGTCAATGTTGTTTGGGAGCCACGTCGCACGACCGCGCAATTTTCATTCAAAGTGCAACAGCGCTGAAAACTAAAAACTGGTCTGAGCAGGAAGGGGGTGAAAATGGCCGGTATTGAAGTGGTTAAAGAGGAACTGCAATCTGCTCACATCATTTGTAATAAAGGCCAGGGATCCTCAAACTACGGCCCTCCAGCTGTTGTAGAACTACACATCCCATGAGGCCTTGTAACACACTGACATTCACAGACATGACTGGGCATGATGGGAATTGTAGTTCCTGAACAACTGGAGGTCCATGGCCTAGGCCAGGGGTGTGAAACTGGCGGCCCTCCAGCTGTTGCAAAACTACAAGTCCCATGAGGCATTGCAAGGCTAACAGTTACAAGCATGACTCTCACAGGCAGAGGCATGATGGGACTTGTAGTTTCAGAACCGCTGGAGGGCTGCCAGTTTGACTTAATGCATAGAATGCACTGGAACTTGATGAGTCTTTATTGTCACAAATGTCAGATGAACACAGGAAGAGCAGTTGATGCATTTCACAACCATAAACTGCTGCACAAATATCACGTTACATCAAAAATAAAAATTGCGACAGCCACCATTTAATTCTCCAGGACCTCTGCTTTAAGAAAATATATCATGTTTGACGGTTGTAAATAATTTTCTCGCAATAAAACATCTGATTTCGCCCTGTATGTAGGAAGTGTCAAAATTGCCCCTCGATAGCAAGTGTGTAAAGATGAATTTCTCAACAGCGACTGCAGCTACGGAGGTTGGTGGGGATTTGATTTAAAGCTTCTTATTATCACTGGGCACATGCTTTTTTCATTTCCCGGGGTGACTTGTCGGTATGGTTCCCCTATACAGATGGTTCCTGTAAGGACTGCACTGCGCAGGCGCAATCCTTGCTGACGGAAATCTCCGAACCTCGCCCGGCATCCAGGCTCATTCCTTAACATCCCCGTGGATTGGAGGATGTTAAAAAAAGAGCCAGGAGGCCGAGCGAGCGAGAACTTGAGGCCGACTGGCCACTTACCTCAAATTCCACGTCGCCCTGGATGCCGGCCGAGGTTCGGAGATTTCCGTCGGCAAGGATTGCGCCTGCGCAGTGCAGTCCTTACAGGAACCATCTCGATAGCCGGAACCATATCGTCAGATCACCACCACAGGTGAACTTTAAAGTGAAAAAGTTAAATACGAAGAATAAACACCGTAATAGAAAATGGAAACTACCACCCCCGGCGCTTCTTCTGGTTTCCCTTTCCGTCGTCTTCTTAGGCAGTTTAATGCGATACACCCGAAACGCACCGGAATGAAATAAAATAAATAAATAAAAGATCTGCCATGCAAATAATCGAGAGGTTGACAGAAAACACACATTTCTAGGTTGCACTGTGACCTAAATATTTATACTGAGACCTGCAGAATCCGAGGAGCGGATTCTCTCTTTAGTGGGAATCACAGGCTCGGGACATCGGCATGAATATTTCATCGCGGCGCATAAATAATTCTCTTGGAAATTGAAGATCAGAAAGTGACTATTGAATGATGTGGGACATTTATGTAAGGACTGCACTCTCCGCATGCTCAGCTTACACTAATCTTCCCAGGCCGCCAAAAAAAGGAGGGCGCCGCCGGTGCGTTTCTTCTCCGCGTAGCGCGGGCCGAGGGCTGTGTAAAATATCGGTCTAATAACCCAAAGTGTTTCTGACGGTGCCACCTCTTCATAGGATGGAGCAAAAAGTCACTCAATTATTGAGACACCCCAAGGGGTGAAGAGTTCGCGGAAATGAGATGAACCAACGCATTCCGGAGCGCGCCGACCGCAAGTCCAATCCTCAGCCTCATTGCTCTTTCATGCAGCTGGTTACCATGTAAATGACGGCATGACCGGGCCGGTGGGTTCATCCAGCGCGTCCATTAGGGCCGCTTCATATTTCTACTAGTGATGCTTCCAGTGACTGCGGCGCAGTTTTCAGACGCACGGAACTCGTATTCTAGTCGTTTTCATGCAATTTTCTTATAGTGAATAATTACCGTATATACACGAGTATGCCTCACTGTGTCCATGTCTCACTGTGTCCATGCCTCACTGTGCCCATACCTCACTGTGCCCATACCTCACTGTGCCCATGTCTCACTGTGTCCATGCCTCACTGTGTCCATGTCTTACAGTGTCCATGTCTCACTGTGTCCATACCTCACTGTGCCCATACCTCACTGTGCCCATGCCTCACTGCACCCATGCCTCACTGCACCCATGCCTCACTGCACCCATGCCTCACTGTGCCCATACCTCACTGTGTCCATGCTTTACTGCACCCATGCCTCACTGTGCCCATGCCTCACTGCACCCATACCTCACTGTGCCCATGTCTCACTGTGTCCATGCCTCACTGTGCCCATGCCTCACTGCGCCCATGCCTCACTGTGCCCATGCCTCACTGTGTCCATGCCTCACTGTGTCCATGTCTCACTGTGTCCATGTCTCACTGTGTCCATGTGCATGCCTCCCTGTGCCCATGCCTCACTGTACCCATGCCTCACTGTGTCCATGCCTCACTGTGTCCATGCCTCACTGTGCCCATGCCTCACTGTGCCCATGCCTCACTGTGTCCATGCCTCACTGTGTCCATGTCTCACTGTGTCCATGTCTCACTGTGTCCATGTGCATGCCTCCCTGTGCCCATGCCTCACTGTACCCATGCCTCACTGTGTCCATGCCTCACTGTGTCCATGCCTCACTGTGTCCATGCCTCACTGTGCCCATGCCTCACTGTGTCCATGACTAGACTTACATTTAACATGGGAGTATATAGAAGGGGTGCCCGGCTTTGAAAAATTCGGTGCTCCCCGGCCGTAGGTCCCCCAGACAGCATGGATCAGCAAAAAATGGCGGCAAACAGTGGTGTCGCTAGGGGGTGGCTACTGGGGCTATAGCCCCAAATCTGGGGCCCATAGACCTGAGTCTCTAGGGCAGGGGTCTGCAACCCGTGGCCCTCGGATGGCACCCAGCCCACCACCATTGAATGCGGGCACCCGGCCCTTTATATATGCATATACACTCATTTATTATATACATGTGTATTCCCGCCCAAGCGTAGGACTTCCTTTACTTCACTGCCATGAGCTCTAGCCCGAGATCCTTTGTAGACCTAGCCGACAAATTACATTTTATTACCAGCTTTAGGCAACCCCCCCCCAAATAGGACACAGACCCCTCCAAGGGTTTGCTTTGTATTTTGGGGACATTTGGCAAAGAAACATCATTTTTTAATTATAAATTTCATTTCAGCCAAAACACATCTAAGGCCCCATACACACGGGAGGATTTATCCGCGAATAAGGTCCAGCAGACCGTTTCCGCCGATAAATCCTCTCGAGGATTTCAGCGGATTTCTCTGCGATGGAGTGTACTCACCATCGCATTGAAATCCGCACCGAAATCCTCTGGCGATGACGCGTCGTGCCGTCGCCGCGTTTATGACGCGGCGACGTGCGCGACGCTGTCATATAAGGAATTCCACGCATGCGTCGAATCATTACGACGCATGCGGGGGATCCCTTCGGACGGATGGATCCGGTGAGTCTATACAGACCAGCGGATCCATCCGTTGGGATGGATTCCAGCAGATAGATTTGTTTAGCATGTCAGCGAATAGGGATGAGCCGAACATACCCGGGTTCGGTTCGCATCAGAACGTTCGAACAGACCGCGGGTTCGCGCGAACATTTAGAACCCCATTGAAGTCTATGGGACTCGAACGTTCGAATTCAAAAACGATCATTTTAAAGACCAATATTCAATTTAATGTTGGTAAACGTCTTTCAGAACCCGGGTCTTGCCCCAGGGAACATGTATCAATCGAAAAAAATATTTTAAAAACGGACGTTTTTGCGGAGCAGCGATTTTAATGATGTTTAAAGTGAAAAAAAAAAAATGAAAAATTCCTTCAAATATCACACCTGCTGTGTGTCTCTAGTAGTGGCACATGTTTAGAAATGTCCCTGCACAACATTAAATTATTATAAGAACAAAGTAATTTAATACTGGTTGCGCACGTGCTGTGTGGGAACAATATCTCGATTATTTTAGGGGTGGTGGGGGGGTGGCATTATCTTTTTGGGAAAGCAAAATTGTAGAAAAAAGGGCACCCCTCAAACATACTGTAATTGTAGCGCAACAAAGAGCCACGTGCAAAGTATTGCATCAAAAATTGTTATTAGGCGCCCTTGTTACACAGGGGCATAAAAATGTGTCCGTAGGCGCAACATAACACTGCAACCCCTCCCAATATCTGTAATTGGAGCGCAACAAGGAGCCACGTGCAAAGTATTGCATCAAAAATTGTTATTAGGCGCCCCTGTTACACAGGGGCACAAAAATTGTGCCTTAGGCCACGTGCAAAGTATTGCATCAAAAATTGTTATTAGACGCCCCTGTTACACAGGGGCACAAAAATTAGGCCTTAGGCCACGTGCAAAGTATTGCATCAAAAATTGTTATTAGACGCCCCTGTTACACAGGGGCACAAAAATTAGGCCTTAGGCCACGTGCAAAGTATTGCATCAAAAATTGTTATTAGACGCCCCTGTTACACAGGGGCACAAAAATTAGGCCTTAGGCCACGTGCAAAGTATTGCATCCAAAATTGTTATTAGGCGCCCTTGTTACACAGGGGCATAAAAATGTGTCCATAGGCGCAACATAACACTGCAACCCCTCCCAATATCTGTAATTGGAGCGCAACAAGGAGCCACGTGCAAAGTATTGCATCAAAAATTGTTATTAGACGCCCCTGTTACACAGGGGCACAAAAATTAGGCCTTAGGCCACGTGCAAAGTATTGCATCAAAAATTGTTATTAGACGCCCCTGTTACACAGGGGCACAAAAATTAGGCCTTAGGCCACGTGCAAAGTATTGCATCAAAAATTGTTATTAGGCGCCCCTAAAAAATTAGGCCTTAGGCACTGGTGGCGGAGCACAGAAAAACAAAATTTCTTACTAGCTAACAGCATGAAAAGTGAGGAGGAGAAGGATATTCCATCAGCAGCACAACAGGACAGTCACTCAGCATCAGCAGTCTCAAAGGGATCTGATATTTCAACACAAAATTCTTATTCAGTAACATCAGCATCAGGTGATTGGTAGCCGGTGTTGATCCAAGCCTGATTCATTTTGATGAAGGTCAGTCGATCAACAGAGTCGGTGGAGAGGCGTACCCTGTGATCGGTCACAAAGCCTCCAGCAGCACTGAATGTACGTTCTGAAAGAACACTGGATGCAGGGCAAGCCAGTAGCTCAATTGCGTACTGTGCAAGCTCTGGCCAGTGATCCATCCTCAAGACCCAGTAAGCCAGAGGATTTTCCGTGGGGAAGGTGTCCAAGTCGGATCTTGCCGCTAGGTATTCCCGGACCATGTAAACCAGACGCTGGCGATGGTTGCTGGAACCGGTCAGACCTTGGGGCTGCGGATTAAAAAATTGTCTGAACGCATCGGTCAGACGGCCACCTTCTCCACCGCTCCTTCTCTGACTCACCGAAGCCTCAGCAACACGTTGTCCAGGGCCAGGTTTTGGTAATCCCCCCGGTTCTGGGAACGCATTGCACAGACCCTTCTGCAAGGCCTCCCGCAGTAGTTTCATCTTCTGCTCCCTCTGCGATGGCAACATAAGATCCGTTACCTTACTCTTGTAACGTGGATCAAGGAGAGTTGCCAGCCAGTAATGATCCCTCTCCTTGATAGCACGTACACGAGGATCCTTACGCAGGCTTTGCAGAATCAGGGAGGCCATGCAGCGTAGGTTTGCAGAGGCATTCGGGGCACAGTCCTCTGGGTCACTGAGGACGACAGGATCCTCAGCCACCTCATCCCAGCCACGTAAAAGTCCACGTGTTCCTTGGGACTGTAAATGATCCCTTGAAGACTGCTGCTGGTGATGCTGAGTGCTAGGCTCCACCTCCATGCTGCTGATACAATCCTCCTCCTCCTCCTCTTCCTCATCCTCCTCCTCCTCTTCCTGTGTTCCAGGTGGGCAAGCAGGAACAGTGTCTGGATAAAGGGGGCCTTGAGAGGTAAGGAAGTCCTCCTCTTCCTCCCTCTGTTCTGCCTCAAGGGCCCTGTCCATTATTCCACGTAGGGTGTGCTCCAACATGTGAATAAGCGGGACAGTATCACTGATGCATGCACTGTCACTGCTCACCATCCTCGTGGCCTCCTCAAATGGTGACAGGACAGTGCATGCATCCCTGATCAAGGCCCACTGGCGTGGTGAAAAAAAACCAAGCTCCCCTGAGCCAGTTCTGCTGCCATATTGGCACAGGTACTCATTGATGGCCCTCTGCTGCGTGTGCAGCCGCTGCAGCATGGCCAACGTAGAGTTCCATCTGGTGGGCATGTCACAGATTAGGCGGTTCTTGGGCAGGTTGTATTCCCTCTGGAGGTCTGTCAGCCGAGCAGTGGCATTATATGACCTCCGGAAATGCACACAGACTTTCCTGGCCTGCCTCAGGACATCCTGTAAGCCAGGGTACCTGCCCAAGAACCGCTGCACCACCAAATTGAGAACATGCGCAAAACAGGGCACATGGGTGAGTTTTCCACGTCGCAGGGCAGAGAGGAGGTTGGTGCCATTATCGCTGACCACCATTCCAGGCTTCAGCTGGCGTGGCGTCAACCACCTCTGAGCCTGCCCCTGCAGAGCTGAAAGAACCTCTTCCCCAGTGTGGCTCCTGTCTCCCAAGCACACCAGCTCTAGGACCGCATGGCATCTCTTGGCCTGCATTCCTGCGTAGCCCGTCGTACGCCTACGGAGCACGGCTGGTTCTGAGCCAACATCACCACAGGAAGAGGCCACAGAGGAAGAAGAAGAGGAGGGGGTGGAGGAGAGAGGTGTGTCACAAGCAGTTGTAGTGTTTTGGAGGCGTGGTGGTGGAACAACTTCCAAAACTACTGTGCCTTGACCTGCGTCCTTCCCAGCTGCCAGCAGAGTCACCCAATGGGCCGTAAAAGACAGGTAACGTCCCTGTCCATGCCTGCTGGACCATGAGTCAGCGGTAAGATGCACCTTACCACTGACCGCCCCCTGTCCAGCGAGGTATGGACATTGCCTTCCACATGCCGGTAGAGAGCCGGAATCGCCTTCCGTGAAAAAAAGTGGCGTTTGGGTACTTGCCACTGAGGTACTGCACATTCCACAAACTCACGGAAGGGGGCAGAATCTACCAACTGAAAAGGTAGCAGTTGAAGTGCTAGCAATTTTGCTAAGCTAGCATTCAACCGCTGGGCATGTGGATGGCTGGGAGCGTACTTCTTTCGGCGCTGCAGCAGCTGGGGCAGGGAAATTTGTCTGGTAATATCAGTAGATTGGCCGGATGTACTACCACTACTACGTTGTGACACACCTATTTCTACACCTTCGGTGCAGGCTGCAGAGAGGACTAGGGGTCTAGTGGGGTTTGAGGTCACAGAAGGGCAAGGGGAGGACCGCTTTGGTCTTTGGTGTGGGTCTTTCTGGTATGCCTGCCAACGAGCTGCATGGCAGGTCGACATATGTCTGGACAAGCATGTGGTGCCCAAGCGGGTGATGTTTTGGCCACGCGAGATACGCTTGAGACATATGTTGCAAACAGCAAAGGTAGCATCTGATGGACAGGTTTCAAAAAAGGCCCACACCAAAGAACTTTTGCTGTACCGTTGAGACACAGCAGCGCCACGTAATGCAGTTGGTGTACTGCCCTTAAGCTGACCCCTGGAGGGCTTCCTGCCTCTTTGAAGATGTGCCTGTGCCTCGTCCTCTTCCTCCTCCTCCTCTCTCCTACCAGGCACCCAGGTAGAGTCAATGACCTCATCATCCCCTCCCTCCTCATCATCACTGGCGACAACCTGGCAGTATGCTCCAGCTGGGGGAACATCACTCCCAGATTGTTGTCCCTCTCGGCCACCCCCTCTCCCTGGGCTCACATCAATGCCTTCCTCTATCAGTGTTCCGTCATCGGAGTCTTCAAAACGCTGTGCATCTTCAGCTAGCATGTACCCAACACTGTGTTGAAACAGTTCGGGGGACTCCTCAGGAGGACACGGTGGGACTAGGGAAGGATTGTGTGATCCCATTGTGCAGAGGGTAGAGGACGCCTTGGCAGCTGCTTTGCCAGACAAACTATAATCAGTCTGTGTGAGAGAGGATGAGGAGGATGAGGACGGCTTGGTCATCCACTCAACTAATTTCTCAGCATGTTGAGGCTCAACACGGCCAGCTCCCGAAAAGAAGGACGAGCGGCCACGGCCACGTGCTGAAGAGGATGCACCACATCCATCACCAGCGTTACCTCTAGATGCAGAGCCTGCTTGCCCTCGTGACTCTCTGCCTCTCTTTGTCCTTCCAGCCATAGTTATGCGTTCAGGTGTTATGTAACAAAATAGTCGCTGTCACACCAACTGCGTTCAGATGGTATTAAACAGCAACCACACAGTAAGAGCGACTTGGCTCAAGTGTAAAGTAACAAAATAGTCGCTGTCACACCGACTGCGTTCAGATGGTATTAAACAGCAATCACACAGTAAGAGCGACTTGGCTCAAGTGTAAAGTAACAAAATAGTCGCTGTCACACCAACTGCGTTCAGATGGTATTAAACAGCAACCACACAGTAAGAGCGACTTGGCTCAAGTGTAAAGTAACAAAATAGTCGCTGTCACACCGACTGCGTTCAGATGGTATTAAACAGCAATCACACAGTAAGAGCGACTTGGTTCAAGTGTAAAGTAACAAAATAGTCGCTGTCACACCAACTGCTTTCAGATGGTATTAAACAGCAACCACACAGTAAGAGCGACTTGGCTCAAGTGTAAAGTAACAAAATAGTCGCTGTCACACCAACTGCGTTCAGATGGTATTAAACAGCAACCACACAGTAAGAGCGACTTGGCTCAAGTGTAAAGTAACAAAGTAGTCGCTGTCACACCGACTGCGTTCAGATGGTATTAAACAGCAATCACACAGTAAGAGCGACTTGGTTCAAGTGTAAAGTAACAAAATAGTCGCTGTCACACCGACTGCGTTCAGATGGTATTAAACAGCAATCACACAGTAAGAGCGACTTGGCTCAAGTGTAAAGTAACAAAATAGTCGCTGTCACACCGACTGCGTTCAGATGGTATTAAACAGCAACCACACAGTAAGAGCGACTTGGCTCAAGTGTAAAGTAACAAAATAGTCGCTGTCACACCGACTGCGTTCAGATGGTATTAAACAGCAATCACACAGTAAGAGCGACTTGGTTCAAGTGTAAAGTAACAAAATAGTCGCTGTCACACCAACTGCTTTCAGATGGTATTAAACAGCAACCACACAGTAAGAGCGACTTGGCTCAAGTGTAAAGTAACAAAATAGCCGCAGTGACACCAACTGCCTTTAGTTGCTATTAAACAGCACGCACGCAGTAATAGCGACTGCGGTCAAATGCGATTTAACAGCACGCACGCAGTGACACCAACTGCCTTTAGTTGCTATTAAACAGCACGCACGCAGTAATAGCGACTGCGGTCAAATGCGATTTAACAGCACGCACGCAGTGACACCAACTGCCTTTAGTTGCTATTAAACAGCACGCACGCAGTAATAGCGACTGCGGTCAAATGCGATTTAACAGCACGCACGCAGTGACACCAACTGCCTTTAGTTGCTATTAAACAGCACGCACGCAGTAATAGCGACTGCGGTCAAATGCGATTTAACAGCACGCACGCAGTGACACCAACTGCCTTTAGTTGCTATTAAACAGCACGCACGCAGTAATAGCGACTGCGGTCAAATGCGATTTAACAGCACGCACGCAGTGACACCAACTGCCTTTAGTTGCTATTAAACAGCACGCACGCAGTAATAGCGACTGCGGTCAAATGCGATTTAACAGCACGCACGCAGTGACACCAACTGCCTTTAGTTGCTATTAAACAGCACGCACGCAGTAATAGCGACTGCGGTCAAATGCGATTTAACAGCACGCACGCAGTGACACCAACTGCCTTTAGTTGCTATTAAACAGCACGCACGCAGTAATAGCGACTGCGGTCAAATGCGATTTAACAGCACGCACGCAGTGACACCAACTGCCTTTAGTTGCTATTAAACAGCACGCACGCAGTAATAGCGACTGCGGTCAAATGCGATTTAACAGCACGCACGCAGTGACACCAACTGCCTTTAGTTGCTATTAAACAGCACGCACGCAGTAATAGCGACTGCGGTCAAATGCGATTTAACAGCACGCACGCAGTGACACCAACTGCCTTTAGTTGCTATTAAACAGCACGCACGCAGTAATAGCGACTGCGTTTCTGTGCAATTCAATAGCCCAGTTGCATTAACAGCGACTGCGCTTCTGTGCAAATAAATTGCACACGTGCAGTAACAGGTAATGCGTCTGTGTGTGCAATTAACTAGCACACGTTAAATAACACAGAATAATTATATTTAAAGTAAATCCCTAATGCAGGCAATACAACACGTTAGAGCGCTGCATGTAGAACAATCTCCTGCCTGATAGATAAACTAGCTGAGCTGTACAGTTTATAAATATATTGACAACGCCTAAGGATGTGAATATATTCTCTACAAACTGTACTTTTAACTATACTGACTACACTTCCTACTCTATCTATCTATCTATCTATATCTATCTATCTATCTATCTATCTATCTATCTATCTATCTATCTATCTATCTATCTATCTATCTATCTATCTATCTATCTATCTATCTATCTATCTATCTATCTAGTTAAGACACTGTGTCTCTATCTCTCTATCTCTCTCTGTCTGACTGACTGATCTTCTCTAGAACCGCCAACACACTACACTAGGCAGCCGTGCAGGCTGCCTTTTATAGTGGGGGGCGTGTACTAATCCCCCTGAGCCATAATTGGCCAAAGCCACCCTGGCTTTGGCCAATTATGGCTCTTCGTTTTTTGAGCGCCGTGATTGGCCAAGCATGCGGGACATACAGCATGCTTGGCCAATCATCAGCGCTCAACGCCCCAGTGAATTATGGGACGTTTTGCGTCACTCGAATTTGGCGCGAACGACCCGTTTTGTTCGAGTTTCGACGAACGATCGAACGACCGATGTTCGAGTCGAACATACGTTCGAATCGAACGCGGAGCTCATCCCTATCAGCGAATATCCGATCTGCTGGAATCCATCCCAGGGGAGAAATATCCGCGGAAACAGATCCGCTGGAGTGTACACACCATAGGATCTATCCGCTGAAACCCATTTGCTGGGATTTTTCAGCGGATGGATTCTATCGTGTGTATGGGGCCTTACAGTAAGAATATAATTTTTTTCATAAAATCCCTAAAATACACACCAGACCATTTTAAATGAAAGGGGGGGGGGAGTGATATGGAAGGTGTGTGTGTGTGTGGGGGGGTGATATGTAAGGTGTGGGGGGGGTGGGTTTAAAAGATAATTTCAAAAAAGTAAAACATTCCTTTAACGTCTATCTAAATGTAAAACTTTGTGTTAGTTGTGGATGGAGTGGAGAGGGATTAGACCCCCTGTCAGTTTTCTCATTGCTCTCTGTGCCCCCGGTATGAAGACGGCTCCTTATAAGGTTGGGTTAGTAGTTGATTTTGCAGCACCATGGACGGCTCCTCACAATTTGGGGTTAGAAAAGATCTATTCCTCAGCACCAAGGTCAGCTCCTGACTACGTTATGTATTGTTATCAGTTATGCAGCACCATGGACGGCGACCTACAACATCGGCTCCGGGGAAACAACATCCACAAGTTCAGCATTAGACCCTCCGCAGGTCTCCGGGGATCAGGCTGATTATTCCTCACCATGGACGGCGACCTACAACATTGGCTGCGGGGAAACAACATCCACAAGTTCAGCATTAGACCCTCCCCAGGTCTCCGGGGATCAGGCTGATTATTCCTCACCATGGACGGCTCCTTTCTATTTCATGGAAGTAATTAAAAAGCTATTGGTGGGATATTCAGCACCACGGACAGCGACAAACAACGTTGGCTCAGAAAAGTGCCAAACATCAGCTGTGCAGCACCACGGAGATCATCTCCTTACAACGTTGGGTCAGTGCGACCTTCTCAGCCCTTCCCCAGAGGAACTCCTAAAATAATTTTCAGGTCTTAACCGCTTAAGGACCGCCGCCTGTAGATTTACGTAGACAGAATGGCACAGACAGGCAAATGGGCGTACAGGTACGTCCCCCTTTAAATTTCTGCCACGTGGTAGCGCGCGCACGCCGCCGCAAGCTCCGTGACTGTGCCCACGGGACCTGCGGACTCGATGTCCGCCGGTGTCCCGCGATCGTGTCACGGAGCTGAAGAATGGGGGAGATGTCAGTGTAAAAACAACATCTCCCTGTCCTTCCTAGAGACATCTCACTGATCGTCTGTTCCCTCTCATCGGGAGCAGAATCACTCCCTAGGACACACATAACCACTTCAGCGCCCCCTACAGGTTAACCCCTTCCCTGCCAGTGACATTTTTACAGTAATTAGTGCATTTTTATGGCACTGATCGCTGTGAAAATGACAATGGTCCCAAAATAGTGTCAAAAGTGTCCGATGTGTCCGCCATAATGTCGCAGTCATGATAAAAATCGATGTGATCGCCGCCATTACTAGTAAATAAATAATAATAAAAATGCCATAAAACTATCCCCTATTTTGTAGACGCTATAACTTTTGCGCAAACCAATCAATAAACGCTTATTGCATTTTTTTTACCAGTAATATGTAGAAGAATACGTATCGGACTAAACTGAGGAAAAAAACGTTTTTTTTTAGATATTTTTCGGGGGATATTTATTATAGCAAAAAGTAAAAAATATTTAATTTTTTTCAAAATTGACGCTCTATTTTTGTTAATAGCGCAAAAAAAATAAGCGCAGAGGTGATCAAATACCACCAAAAGAAAGCTCTATTTGTGGGAAAAAAAAAGGACGCCAATTTTGTTTGGGAGCGACGTCATACGACCGCGCAATTGTCAGTTAAAGCAACGCAGTGCCGAAACGCAAAAAGTGCTCTGGTCTTTGGCCAGCCAAATTGTCAGGGGCTGAAGTGGTTAAAGAACCCCCCGGCTGAAACCAATTCTTAGGCGGCCAATGAGAAGAAGGCCCCCTAGCTTTGGTGGTCAGTGGGAAGATTGTTCCTTATTAGGCCACCATTACGGAAAAGAGACATTTCCAAAATTGAGGGCTTTAAAGGTTTCGTATTGCAGGTGAGGCAACGCAATTCAATAAAAATTGATTTTTAATTCACAATACAAATATAAAAGGTTAGGGTCACACATGACCACCCAAGTATAGTAACAATCATCATCATAAAAATCACCAAAGAAAATTGTAGATCATTTCCAGAGTTGATGCTAATAAATCCCGCTGGTCTGTTTGGACGCATTTCGCACTTTGCAGCTTCATCAGGGATACCACGGAAGCACCTGAAAGGTTTAATAGCAATATCACTCTTACAGACAGCTAAAACGATCACTGGTGTCATGCTGCTGGCTCTGCCAAGTGGCACTGACCCCAGAACTATACAGGTGCTACTAAACGGGGGGCGGGGGGGCAATCAGTCAGTCCGAGGGACCGCCAGCGACCTCTGCAGGAACCCTGTGATAGAATAGTTGGGTTTGTATTGTTTCAGGTCAGTAAGGCGGCACCGAGGACAGATGCTCTCTGCTTTACATTCACACAGCTCAGCAGTTTGCATTCCAGATAACACATTTTCGGCCACATGTGATTTCACGCGGCGGCGGCGCGGTACGGTGCACTACAGATGGCTGGATGATGAATCGGAAGTTCTAGGAGGGTAGGCTGTCTTCTGTTCGCACGTCAAAGCTTTGTCTTCAGATCTCTGAGATACTATTTTCTTTTCAGAGACGATCGGGGGAAGTGCGGAAAGAAGATCTTACTCCCACATTTGCCCCTGTGACCACCTGACCACGGGCCCCCCGTAATGGACAATTGGTAATGGAGATAGACTCAGCTGGCCTTTGATCCTGCCTTGCTACCTCCCGAAATTAAGACCAAAGCCATCTATGAAATGATCAGCGATCCCGCGGCTCCTGGAACACGAGGCCTTTCATCTTCACGTAAGCGCCATTCACGCCGGAGCACTCTCAGGAAACCAATATGTTGTTGAGTAGCTTTGGGATGGACTCAAGTCTTTGCCTCCCGTACAATCATCGCATTGTTTATAATGTACGGAACATTTCTTCACGGCCTTCCATCTCTCAGACAATCGTGATTACAAAGCGAGCGCACAAAACACGGCGAGTCCGCCGGATGCGGGAAACCTTTCAATGCTTTATATACTTTGGCTGCTTATTATTTTTATTTTCGAAGTCTTAATTTCCCCGGCAGTGTATTATAATCCGGTGACAGCGTTACAGCCGCAGAAAAGCACCCAATTACTCAATAAAGACTTCAGAAAACACAAGTTTATTGTATAATGGATTCAAATCACCCCAACGATCCATTCTGAGCCAATCACATCCCTTCACTTCGTACTTTACCGACCGGCGCACGCCCATTTACATCCACGGAATGGCACGGCTGGGCAGATGGGCATACAGGTACGTCGCCTTTAATTTGCCACCGGGTGGTCGCATGCGTGCTGCCGCCGGTGCGCTCACGACCCCATCACAAGCTCCATGACCGTGCCGGGGGACCCGTGGACTCGATGTCCGCCGGGGCGCTCACGACCCCGTCACAAGCTCCATGACCGTGCCGGGGGACCCGTGGACCCGATGTCCGCCGGTGCGCTCACGACCCCGTCACAAGCTCCATGACCGTGCCGGGGGACCCGTGGACCCGATGTCCGCCGGTGCGCTCATGACCCCGTCACAAGCTCCATGACCGTGCCGGGGGACCCGTGGACCCGATGTCCGCCGGTGCGCTCACGACCCCGTCACAAGCTCCATGACCGTGCCGCAGGACCCGTGGACCCGATGTCCGCCGGTGCGTTCCCGACCCTGTCACAAGCTCCATGAGCATGCCGGGGGACCCGTGGACTCGATGTCCGCCGGTGCGCTCACGACCCCGTCACAAGCTCCATGACCGTGCCGGGGGACCCGTGGACCCGATGTCCGCCGGTGCGCTCACGACCCCGTCACAAGCTCCATGACCGTGCCGCAGGACCCGTGGACCCGATGTCCGCCGGTGCGTTCCCGACCCTGTCACAAGCTCCATGAGCATGCCGGGGGACCCGTGGACTCGATGTCCGCCGGTGCGCTCACGACCCCGTCACAAGCTCCATGACCGTGCCGGGGGACCCGTGGACCCGATGTCCGCCGGTGCGCTCACGACCCCGTCACAAGCTCCATGACCGTGCCGCAGGACCCGTGGACCCGATGTCCGCCGGTGCGTTCCCGACCCTGTCACAAGCTCCATGAGCATGCCGGGGGACCCGTGGACTCGATGTCCGCCGGTGCGCTCACGACCCCGTCACAAGCTCCATGACCGTGCCTGGGGGACCCGTGGACCCGATGTCTGCCGGTGTCCCGTGATTGGGTCACAGAGCTGAAGAACGGGGAGAGGCCAGTGTAAACACAACAGCTCCCCGTTCTTCCTAGTGACATGTCACTGATCGTCTGTTGCCTGTCATCGGGAGCATCACTAGTAGCCACGCCCCCTAACAATTAGAATCACTCCCTAGGACACACTTATCCCCTTCAGCGCCTCCTACTGGTTAACCCCTTCACTGCCAGTGTCATTTTCACAGCGACCAGTGCATTTTTATAGCGCTGTAAAAAACTGACGTTTCCAAAATGGCGTCAAAAGTGTCCGATGTGTCTGCCATAATGTTGCAGTCATAAAAATCGATGATCGCCGCCATTAATAGTAAAAAAAAATATTAATAAAAATGTCATAAATCTATCCCCTATTTTGTAAACGCTATAAGTTTTGCGCAAACCAATCAATAAACGCTTACTGCGTTTTTTTTTGCAAAAATAGGTAGAAGAATACGTATCGCCCTAAACTGAGGAAAAAAAAGTGTTTTTTATATATTTTTGGGGGGATATTTATTATGGCAAAAAGTAAAAAATATTGTTTTTTTTTTTTCAAAATTGTCGCTCTATTTTTGTTTATAGCGCAAAAAAACCCCAAAAAACGCAGAGGTGATCAAATACCACCAAAAGACCCGGGGGGGGGGGCGGATTATATTGCTCCCATCTTAGGCTGTCACAGAAGGTAAAGCTTCTCTTCACATTGGCCCCAGCAGTCCTAAGGTCAGGGGCCCCTTTGGCTCCTATTGGGCACGCAGAAGCTGTAGAACGTTGCGCTCACGCCTCCAGGCCGGTCACGGAAGGCGCGTCTTCTATAAAGACAACATATGGAAACATTGTAACCGATCGCTTTTGTTTTTGTCGTGTTGAACGTTTTCATCTTTTAATGAACGACTTTCTGATGATGAATTATTGAGTCTCGTATTTCCTGCCTCCAGTGTCACTCACATTCCGCACAATGCCCCCCCCCCTGGCTATCCCCCCGCACCCCCCGCCCCCCCTCGCCGCTTCCCGATGGTAACAGGAAGGTGAAGGACAAAGGGAGCGCAGATGTGAATACCGCGTCTTCCGCGCCTTTGTTTGCTCGAACGCTCAGCGGCTTTTGTTGGCGGGGGAGATGTAAACATTCTGCGGTGGGATCAGTTGTTCGGTGTCCTTGGCGCATTGCATGATGGCCGCCTCCCCCACACACGGCGCTCCATTGTTTGGCGCAGCCATAAATGCGTACTTAATACTCACCTCCGCGTCTTCCTGAGTCACAAATGGATGACGGGCGACGCAAACCGCCAACAATCGCCCGACTGTCAATCATTACTCATTCATCGAAAATGAATCGCCTGTAAAGTGGATCGACTCTGATCCCAAATGATCGGATTTAAGGCGACTCTGACCCCAAATGATCGGATTTAAGGCGACTCTGACCCCAAATGATCGGATTTAAAGCGATTGACCCCAAATGATCGGATTTGTGTAGAATAAGTAATAAAGGAAAAGCGAATGAATAAAACTTCTCCCGACGTCTTCACCGCTCCCCGCTATTGTCATCATTCAAGGCCAATGGGGAGCCGGGACGGAACAATCCGGATTCTCCTGAAGATGCCGCCATAGATGTATCTGAAATCACATTGCCGAATTCAGATACATTGCAGTATCTGTCGGCGCGGCGTAACATATCTCACATACGGTACGCTGCCGTAACTTAGGGCGCAAGTTCCGTATGCAGAAAGAACTTGCGCCCTTAGTTACGGCGGCGTAACGTATTTGGTCCGGCGTAAGCTCGCCTAATTCAAATGTGGATGATGTGGGCGTGTTTTATGTATATTAACTGTGACCCCGCTTATTTGACGTTTTTTACGAACGGCGCATGCTCAAAATTACGCCGCAAGTCGTCATTTCTTTAGACGTGAGCGTAACTTACGTACAGCCCTATTCGCGAACGACTTATGCAAACGACGTAAAATTTTCAAATCCCTAACGCGGAAACGACGTCCATACTTAACATAGGATACGCCTCATATAGCAGGGGTAACTTTACGCCGGAAAAAGCCGAACGTAAATGACGTAAAAAAATGCGCCGGCCGGACGTACGTTTGTGAATCGGCGTATCTACCTAATTAGCATATTCTACGCGTAACTATACGGAAGCGCCACCTAGCGGCCAGCGTAAATATGCACCCTAAGATACGATGGTGTAAGACACTTACGCCGGTCGGATCTTAGGGATATCTATGCGTAACTGATTCTATGAATCAGGTGCATTGAGACAACCGAGCGCACTCAGAGATACGCCTGCGTATCTCCTTTCTGAATCCGGGCCACAGGGGCAGATTAATGTAGATCAGCGGATCTTTAGATCCGCTAGATCTACGTGTTTTACGATCCGCCGGTGCAATTTAGCGAGGCTAGTGCAGTATTCATAAAGCACTTACCTCGCAAATTGCACCGTCGGATCGTAACTCCCCCGGCGGAATGCAAATTCCGCGGCTAGGGGGAGTGTACAATTCAAATCAGGCGCGTTCCCGCGCCGATTTAACTGCGCATGCGCCGCCGGCGAAATATCCCAGTGCGCATGCTCCAAATGACGTCGCTAGGACGTCATTGTTAGCGGCGGGTACGTCAATTGCGGCCATCGGGATTCCCGATCGACTTACGCAAATGACGTACAAATTTGAATCTCGGCGCGGGAACGACGGCCATACTTAACATTAGCTACCCCTCATATAGCAGGGGTAACTATCCGCCGGAAAAAGCCAAACGCAAACGACGTTAAAAAAAAGCGACGGGCGGGCGTACGGACGTGAATCGGCGGTTCTCCTCATTTGCATATGCAACGCGTAAAAAAAAGCGACGACACCTAGCGGCCGGCGGAAGATTGCAGCCTAAGATCCGACTGGTGTAAGTCACTTGCACCAGTCGGGTCTAAGGGAGATCTATGCGGAATCTGATTCTTATGAAATAGTCGCATAGATACGACCGGCGTATCCCTTTGATGAATCTGGCCCACAGTGTTTATCCATCCAGGTCATTGTGATTCATGAGCTGCTTCTAGGAAGATGCAAATCTGCACATAGATTCACTATATTACCAAAAGTATTGGGACGCCCGCCTTGTCTCCTTCCATCAAATGTCCCAGGAGGGAGAGGATTATTCCTAAATTCAGGGAAGTGGGCGGAGCCACGCAAATCATTGTCATTTACCCCAATAGCACGAGGCACATCCAGACCTGCTGGTGTATAGTACCAATTATATATCAATATCACCAAAAGTATTGGGACGCCGGCCTTCACACACACATGAACTTTAATGACCTCCCAGTCTTAGTCCGGAGGGTTCAATATTGAGTTGGCTCCGCCCTTTGCAGCTATAACACCTTCACCTCTTCTGGGAAGGCCGTCCACAAGGTTTAGGGGTGTGTCTATGGGAAGGCGGTCCACAAGGTTTAGGGGTGTGTCTATGGGAAGGCGGTCCACAAGGTTTAGGGGTGTGTCTATGGGAATGTTTGACCTTCTTCCAGAAGAGCATTTGTGAGGTCAGGCACTGATGTTGGATGAGAAGGCCCGGCTCGCAGTCTCCGCTCTAATTCATCCCAAAGGTGTTCTATGGGGTTGAGGTCAGGACTCTGTGCAGGCCAGTCAAGTTCCTCCACCCCAAACTCGCTCCTCCATGTCTTTATGGATCTTGCTTTGTGCACTCATGTTGGAACAGGGAGGGGTCGACCCCAAATGGATGGACGTCACAAGAGGAAGAACTGAGCGGACCTTGGAAGGGCACGCCACCAGAATACATCTCTTCCTTTGGTGTGATGCAGCGTCCCGGGGTAGAGGTTCTGCACACGCTGCACACGTCGCACACGCCGCACAAGCTGCACACGCCGCACACGCTGCACACGCCGCACATGCCACACACGCCGCACTGGCTGCACACGCCGCACACGTCGCACTGGCTGCACACGCCGCACACGCCGCACAAGCTGCACACGCCGCACACGCCGCACTGGCTGCACACGCCGCACACGCTGCACACGCCGCACATGCCACACACGCCGCACTGGCTGCACACGCCGCACACGTCGCACTGGCTGCACACGCCGCACACGCCGCACAAGCTGCACACGCCGCACACGCTGCACACGCCGCACATGCCACACACGCCGCACTGGCTGCACACGCCGCACACGCTGCACACGCCGCACATGCCACACACGCCGCACTGGCTGCACACGCCGCACACGCTGCACACGCCGCACATGCCACACACGCCGCACTGGCTGCACACGCCGCACACGCCGCACAAGCTGCACACGCCGCACACGCCACACACGCTGCACATGCCACACATGCCGCACTCGCCGCACACGCCACACATGCCGCACTCGCCGCACACGCCGCCCACATCAGGAAGACTAATGGTTTGAATTAATCTGCCGGGGAAGCGAGCTTTCACTATTGATCTGTAATCACTGAGACACAATTAGAAGTTATGGCCCTTATTATAGGGGGAGATTTGCATAGATGATATTGGGAGCGCATATTACGCCGCGTCCTCAGCGTTCCGCCGTGTCATAAATAAGAAGATGAAGTTCTTCCCAATCTACACCCAGGAGACCCATAAAATTATACAGAATGTCTTCTTCATAACTTCATAGGAACGGCTGGAAGGTGGGGGAGGGGTCGAGGAAAACCATAAAAGATGGCGGATGTGATAGAGAAACAATGAGAAGTTCCATTGAGTGAAACCCGCACGTCACCATCAACGGCTCCAGAGAGGTCATCAGATCAAGCTGCAACTTCCCTCTAAAAGTCATTCTTGCTTCTGCCTCTTTTTCCTCCCAAGCCTTCCTATGGGGGCTTCACTGGAAGTCTCTTTAACCAATAGGGAGGCCAGGAAGGTGGAAGGAGTGGCCAAGGTTGACACTCTACTGATTGATTTGACATTCAAAGTTATCAAAAAATAAACAGAAACAATTGTATCTTTTTTTTTTACCTTTGGATGTAGTGGAGATGGATTAGAGCCCCTGTCAGTTTTTATTGCCCTCTTTGCCCCCGTTAGGGAGATTCACCCTCTCTACCATTATTATCAAATAAAATCCCAAATTTGGGGTTGACATCAGAACAAGGATAGATGGGAATTCTGCCGATGGGGGGAGGGGGGACTAGTTTGGGTGACATGCCGGGATTCCCTCACTTTGCAGATACTTCCTCTCACTTCCTGTTCTGGTCATGGGACAGGAAGTGAAGGGAAATCTCCCCAATGGGACACAGATGGCAAAATAAATCTGACAGGGGGCTATAACCCCCCCCCCCCTCACTACAGCCAAAATGGAAAAAAAAGGTTGCTTTTGTATTCTACTTTAATAGCGATATAATTGGTCAGATGTAAGAATCATATACAGTCATGTGACTACCAATGTAGATGTAAAGTTAATCAGTGACTGCTTCCTGATGACATCTGATGACGAAACGCGTAGAACTTGGACTTATGGTTGGCTGTGTTGATGTCTGCCTGGTGGAATGGCTCCATGGAGAGCGGAGCGGTGATAGATCTGTACCTCCCCTCCCCCCCACAGCCACTGGAGATACAGGCACGCAGTTCATTCCCCCCGACTCATCTATCAGGGGGTGCTCAACCTGCGGGTATGTACAAAAAATAGGGCCCAGATTCACGTAGACTTACGACGGCGTATCAGTAGATACCCCGCCGTAAGTCCGAATGAGCGCCATCGTATATTTAAGCGTATTCTGGAAACCAGATACGCTTAAATTTGGCCAAGATACGACCGGCGTATGTCTCCTACGCCGTCGTATCTTATGTGCATATTTACGCTGGCCGCTAGGGGCGTGTACGTGGATTTACGCGTCGAATATGTAAATGAGCAAGATACGCCGATTCACGAACGTACGTACGCCCGTCGCAGTAAGATTCGCCGTTTACATAAGACATACGCCGGCGTAAAGATAAACCACCAAAAAGATGGCGCAGTCCATGCAAGGTATGGACGACGGAACAGCTGTCGTATTTTACGTCGTTTGCGTAAGCGTACACGTGAATGGGGCTGGGCGTAGGTGACGTTCACGTCGAAAGCATTGAGTATTTGCGTCATGATTCTGAGCCTGCGCCGTACGAACGGCCGTCATTTACATGGGGGTCACGGTTAATTTAAACAACATGGCTGCACTGCTATCAATCTATCCAATGAAGATCTGAGAAGCCATGGGGAGAACAACGCGGGATCGCGCCCATGGAAGTTCGGGGCTCAGATAAGTAAAACGGGGGGAGGGCTCGGGGGGGGCGGGACACTACAAGTTGTTTTTTCACCTTAATGCATAGGATGGATTATGCCGCGTACACACGACCGTTTTTCGGGTTGTAAAAAATGATGTTTTTTTAATGTCATTAAAAACGATCGTGTGTGGGCTTCGGAGCAATTTTCGGGTTCTGAAAAACGGGCAAATTTTTTTCGAACATGCTCTATTTTTTAACGATGTTTTTAATGTTGTCGTTTTTCGGGTTTTAAAAAATGATCGTGTGTGGGCTAAAACGACGTGAAAAACCCGCGCATGCTCAGAAGCAAGTTATGAGACGGGAGCGCTCGTTCTGGTAAAACTACCGTTCCTAATGGAGATCGCACATTCATCACGCTGTAACAGACAGAAAAGCGCAAATAGTCTTTTACTAACACGGAATCAGCTAAAGCAGCCCCAAAGGTGGCGCCATCCGCATGGAACTTCCCCTTTATAGTGCCGCCGTACGTGTTGTACGTCACCGCGATTTGCTAGAGTGCTTTTTTTCCACGATCGTGTGTGGACAATGTCGTTGTTTTTTTCTAGAGCCTGAAAAACGTCATTTTTTACAACCCGAAAACCGATCGCGTGTACGCAGCATTAGGGTGAAAAAACAACCCCTTTAAATCCCCTGTAAGAATGACTTCATGACTTCCATCTCCTGATCGGCTTCCATCTCCTGATCGGCTCCCATCTCCTGATCGGCTTCCATCTCCTGATCGGCTCCCATCTCCTGATCGGCTTCCATCTATCGATCGGCTTCCATCTCCTGATCGGCTTCCATCTCCTGATCGGCTTCCATCTCCTGATCGGCCTCCATCTCCTGATCGGCTCCCATCTCCTGATCGGCTTCCATCTCCCAATCGGCTCCCATCTCCTGATCGGTTTCCATCTCCTGATCGGCCTCCATCTCCCGATCGGCTTCCATCTCCCGATCGGCTTCCATCTCCTGATCGGCTTCCATCTCCTGATCGGCCTCCATCTCCCGATCGGCTTCCATCTCCCGATCGGCTTCCATCTCCTGATCGGCTCCCATCTCCTGATCTGCTTTCATCTTCTGATTGGCTCCCATCTCCTGATCGGCTTCCATCTATCGATCGGCTTCCATCTCCTGATCGGCTTCCATCTCCTGATCGGCTCCAATCTCCTGATCGGCTTCCATCTATCGATCGGCTTCCATCTCCTGATCGGCTTCCATCTCCTGATCGGCTTCCATCTCCCAATCGGCTCCCATCTCCTGATCGGTTTCCATCTCCTGATCGGCTCCCGTCTCCTGATCGGCTTCCATCTCCTGATCGGCTCCCATCTCCTGATCGGCTTTCATCTTCTGATTGGCTTCCATCTCCTGATCTGCTTTCATCTTCTGATTGGCTTCCATCTCCTGATCGGCTTTCATCTTCTGATTGGCTCCCATCTCCTGATCTGCTTTCATCTTCTGATTGGCTTCCATCTCCTGATCGGCTTCCATCTCCTGATCGGCTCCCATCTCCCGATCGGCTTCCATCTCCCAATCGGCTCCCATCTCCTGATCGGTTTCCATCTCCTGATTGGCTTCCATCTCCCGATCGGCTTCCATCTCCTGATCGGCTCCCATCTCCTGATCGGCTCCCATCTCCTGATCGGTTTCCATCTCCTGATTGGCTTCCATCTCCCGATCGGCTTCCATCTCCTGATCGGCTCCCATCTCCTGATCGGCTCCCGTCTCCTGATCGGCTCCCATCTCCTGATCGGCTTCCATCTCCTGATCGGCTCCCATCTCCTGATCGGCTCCCATCTCCCGATCGGCTCCCATCTCCTGATCGGCTTCCATCTCCTGATCGGCTTCCATCTCCTGATCGGCTTCCATCTCCTGATCGGCTCCCATCTCCTGATCGGCTTCCATCTCCTGATCGGCTCCCATCTCCTGATCGGCTCCCATCTCCCGATCGGCTCCCATCTCCTGATCGGCTTCCATCTCCTGATCGGCTCCCATCTCCTGATCGGCGTTGGTGGATATTTCTTCCGTATTTTCGGAGAGGTTGGAAATCCTGCACAATAAATAAATCCATTTTATATTTTAGGTGGGCGTCACTTTCACAAAGCTTTCGTCTTTTTTGTTTTTAGCCACGTTCTAATATTTACCATTCCTCCCAAAACCAGCCTGGAGACGTTTGCCACCCTTTCATGTTCCCCTCTAAAGCCCCAGAGTCACGTGTGCAGAACGGCGGGCGAAGCCGCGGCTCAGCTCTGATCTTCTGCTGGAATATAAAGGGTTTATATAACATGCGCTGGGCGCTGTAGGCAGCGGGAGACGTGTGCATTGTGCTGGAAACAATGGCAGTGAAGTATCTTCCACTGACAGCTCCTCGGTGAGTCAGCCGCCATGCTGAACAAAAATGGATGACACACCGGCAAATGGAACGTAACCGCGCAACACAACGCATACATGGTGTCTGGTGTCACCCGCTTTAGTCACCCTGTAATATTCCACAATGGCCTTCTCTCTGGTCTGATGCACTGAGGTTCCTGAGGATACATGAGCTGTATTGCTGACAGAACGGCTGAAAGTGGAGCCGGCACCGCGGATAAGGTGACCACATTTTCGCAATGAAATCCGGGGGCGTTTTTTACCAGTAATGGCGGCAATCAGCGACTCTCTGGCCGTCGCCGCCCCAGCCTGTCAAGTCTTCCTCTCTGGGCCCCGGCTACTACTGGGTGGGGTGCGGAGGAAGATCACTCCGCCATGGAAGGCAGGGAGATAGGCAGGCGGCTGGCCGGGACTTGAGCCAAGGCAGAAGAACATGTGGGCGGAGCTGAACGGGCGCACTGTGGGCACACTGGCCGCAATGGATGGGCACACTGGCCGCAATTAATGGGCACACTGGCGGCAATTGTTGGGGCACACTGGTGGCAATTAATGGGCACACTGGCAGCAATTGATGGGGCAGACTGGTGGCAATTGATGGGCAAACTGCCAGTAATTAATGGGGCACACTGGCAGCAATTGATGGGGCACACTGCCAGCAATTGATGGGGCACACTGCCAGCAATTAATGGGGCACAATGGCAGTAATTTATGAGCACACTGACAGCAATTGATGGGCTCACTGGCGGCAATTAATGGGGCACACTGGCGGCAATTGATGGGGCATACTGGCAGCAATTGATGGGGCATACTGGCGGCAATTGATGGGGCACCCTGGCCGCAATTGATGGGGCATACTGGCAGCAATTGATGGGGCACACTGGTGGTAATTGATGGGGCACCCTGGCCGCAATTGATGGTTACGTAGCTGCATTTCATGGGCACAGTGGCTGCAATTGAGGGTTCTTTTTTCAGTTAGTTTGCCCCCCCCCCCCAAATTTTTGAGCACCAGCCGCCGCTGGTTCCAATGTTCAGAAACGAAGACCTTTGTCAGTCTAACACTTGACCGGTCCTCAGAATAGAAACCCTTCCCGTATAACTTAGATTATCCTTTCAAAAACGATCAATTATCTGATTCCGCGGAATATTGGATGGAATTGCCCGTTTTCATGCCAAGCTTTGGATGAAGCCGTGAGATTGAAAGCTGAAAGTGTTTTATTTATCCCGAGTTTCCCTGTAAAGTTTGGAGATCTAATTACACCTCGTTATTTAGGATAAGTAATTGCATTTGCATTTTGATTTTCTTTCTTGATTGCCTATTATGTCTGAATCTGATAAACAATTAGGAGAATTTAATAACGGGCACCTCTTACGTCTCGATGTCCTGACTGCGGCACATCCAGCCAATCGCCAAGATAAGTACAAGAAGAAAAAAACACGAATTGGTTTAGAGAATTTCGGCTTGTTGGACGCGATGTCTGTGTGGCGCGATGTCTGTGTGACGTGATGTCTGCGTGACGCGATGTCTGCGTGACGCGATGTCTGTGTGACGCGATGTCTGCGTGACGCGATGTCTGTGTGACGCAATGTCTGTGTGACGCGATGTCTGTATGACGCGATGTCTGTGTGAAGCGATGTCTGTGTGAAGCGATGTCTGTGTGACGCGATGTCTGTGTGACGCGATGTCTGTGTGACGCGATGTCTGTGTGAAGCGATGTCTGTGTGACGCGATGTCTGTGTGAAGCGATGTCTGTGTGACGCGATGTCTGTGTGACGCGATGTCTGTGTGACGCGATGTCTGTGTGACGCGATGTCTGTGTGAAGCGATGTCTGTGTGACGCGATGTCTGTGTGACGCGATGTCTGTGTGACGCGATGTCTGTGTGACGCGATGTCTGTGTGACGCGATGTCTGTGTGAAGCGATGTCTGTGTGACGTGATGTCTGTGTGACGCAATGTCTGTGTGACGCGATGTCTGCGTGGTGCGATGTCTGTGTGATGGGATGTCTGTGTGACGCGATGTCTGTGTGACGGGATGTCTCTGGCGATGTCTGTGTGACGCGATGTCTATGTGACGCGATGTCTGTGTGAAGCGATGTCTGTGTGACGTGATGTCTGCGTGACGCGATGTCTGCGTGACGCGATGTCTGCGTGGTGCGATGTCTGTGTGATGGGATGTCTGTGTGAAGCGATGTCTGTGTGACGCGATGTCTGTGTGACGCGATGTCTGTGTGACGCGATGTCTGTGTGAAGCGATGTCTGTGTGACGCGATGTCTGTGTGACGCGATGTCTGTGTGAAGCGATGTCTGTGTGACGCGATGTCTGTGTGAAGCGATGTCTGTGTGACGCGATGTCTTAGTGACGCGATGTCTGTGTGACGCGATGTCTGTGTGACGCGATGTCAAGGTGCTGAATAACACAAGACTAATCTGGGATGGCGGTGAGGGTGCTGTCCAAGGTTCTGAATAACAGAAGTTTAATCTGGGATGGCGGTGAGGGTGCTGTCCAAGGTGCTGAATAACAAAAGACTAATCTGGGATGGGGGAGAGGGTGCTGTCCAAGGTGCTGAATAACAGAAGACTAGTATGGGATGGCGGAGAGGGTGCTGTCCAAGGTGCTGAATAACAGAAGACTAATCTGGGATGGGGGAGAGGGTGCTGTCCAAGGTGCTGAATAACAGAAGACTAATCTGGGATGGGGGAGAGGGTGCTGTCCAAGGTGCTGAATAACAGAAGACTAATCTGGGATGGGGGAGAGGGTGCTGTCCAAGGTGCTGAATAACAGAAGACTAATCTGGGATGGGGGAGAGGGTGCTGTCCAAGGTTCTGAATAACAGAAGACTGATTTGGGATGGCGGAGAGGGTGCTGTCCAAGGTGCTGAATAACAAAAGACTAATCTGGGATGGGGGAGAGGGTGCTGTCCAAGGTGCTGAATAACAGGAGACTAATCGGGGATGGCGGAGAGGGTGCTGTCCAAGGTTCTGAATAACAGAAGACTGATTTGGGATGGCGGAGAGGGTGCTGTCCAAGGTGCTGAATAACAAAAGACTAATCTGGGATGGGGGAGAGGGTGCTGTCCAAGGTGCTGAATAACAGAAGACTAGTATGGGATGGCGGAGAAGAGGGTGCTGTCCAAGGTGCTGAATAACAGAAGACTAATCTGGGATGGGGGAGAGGGTGCTGTCCAAGGTGCTGAATAACAGAAGACTAATCTGGGATGGGGGAGAGGGTGCTGTCCAAGGTGCTGAATAACAGAAGACATAATCTGGGATGGAGGTGAGGGTGCTGTCCAAGGTGCTGAATAACAGAAGACTAATCTGGGATGGAGGTGAGGGTGCTGTCCAAGGTGTTGAATAACAGAAGACTAATCTGGGATGGAGGTGAGGGTGCTGTCCAAGGTGTTGAATAACAGAAGACTAATCTGGGATGGGGAGAGGGTGCTGTCCAAGGTGCTGAATAACAGAAGACTAATCTGGGATGGCGGTGAGGGTGCTGTCCAAGGTGCTGAATAACAGAAGACGAATCTGGGATGGGGGAGAGGGTGCTGTCCAAGGTGCTGAATACTAGAAGACTAATCTGGGATGGCGGTGAGGGTGCTGTCCAAGGTGCTGAATAACAGAAGACGAATCTGGGATGGGGGAGAGGGTGCTGTCCAAGGTGCTGAATAACAGAAGACGAATCTGGGATGGGGGAGAGGGTGCTGTCCAAGGTGCTGAATAACAGAAGACGAATCTGGGATGGCGGTGAGGGTGTTGTCCAAGGTTCTGAATAACAGAAGACTAATCTGGGATGGAGGTGAGGGTGCTGTCCAAGGTGCTGAATAACAGAAGACTAATCTGGGATGGCGGTGAGGGTGCTGTCCAAGGTGCTGAATAACAGAAGACGAATCTGGGATGGGGGAGAGGGTGCTGTCCAAGGTGCTGAATAACAGAAGACTAATCTGGGATGGGGGAGAGGGTGCTGTCCAAGGTGCTGAATAACAGAAGACTAATCTGGGATGGGGGAGAGGGTGCTGTCCAAGGTGCTGAATAACAGAAGACTAATCTGGGATGGGGGAGAGGGTGCTGTCCAAGGTGCTGAATAACAGAAGACGAATCTGGGATGGGGGAGAGGGTGCTGTCCAAGGTGTTGAATAACAGAAGACTAATCTGGGATGGGGAGAGGGTGCTGTCCAAGGTGTTGAATAACAGAAGACGAATCTGGGATGGGGGAGAGGGTGCTGTCCAAGGTGCTGAATAACAGAAGACTAATCTGGGATGGGGGAGAGGGTGCTGTCCAAGGTGCTGAATAACAGAAGACTAATCTGGGATGGGGGAGAGGGTGCTGTCCAAGGTGCTGAATAACAGAAGACATAATCTGGGATGGAGGTGAGGGTGCTGTCCAAGGTGTTGAATAACAGAAGACTAATCTGGGATGGGGAGAGGGTGCTGTCCAAGGTGCTGAATAACAGAAGACTAATCTGGGATGGCGGTGAGGGTGCTGTCCAAGGTGCTGGAAAACAGAAGACTAATCTGGGATGGGGAGAGGGTGCTGTCCAAGGTGCTGAATAACAGAAGACTAATCGGGGATGGGGAAGAGGGTGCTGTCCAAGGTGCTGAATAGCAGAAGACTAATCTGGGATGGGGAAAGGGTGCTGTCCAAGGTGCTGAATAACAGAAGACTAATCTGGGATGGGGAGAGGGTGCTGTCCAAGGTGCTGAATAACAGAAGACTAATCTGGGATGGGGGAGAGGGTGCTGTCCAAGGTGTTGAATAACAGAAGACTAATCTGGGATGGGGAGAGGGTGCTGTCCAAGGTGCTGAATAACAGAAGACTAATCTGGGATGGGGAGAGGGTGCTGTCCAAGGTGCTGAATAACAGAAGACTGATTTGGGATGGGGGATCGGGTGCTGTCCAAGGTGCTGAATAACAAAAGACTAATCTGGGATGGGGGAGAGGGTGCTGTCCAAGGTGCTGATTAACAGAAGACTAATCGGGGATGGGGGGGAGGGTGCTGTCCAAGGTGCTGAATAACAGAAGACGAATCGGGGATGGGGGAGAGGGTGCTGTCCAAGGTGATGAATAACAGAAGACTCATTGGGGATGGGGGAGAGGGTGCTGTCCAAGGTTCTGAATAACAGAAGACGAATCTGGGATGGGGAAATGGTGCTGTCCAAGGTGCTGAATATCTGCTGTTTGCAGTTGATTTCCATGGATTGGTACAGAGCTGTCCCGGGTGCTGAATGGCTGATGGTTCACAGACATGGGCCGGTGGTGAATTTGCTGTCCAAGGTGTTGATTATCAGTTTCCTAACATAGAGTGGTAACAAAGGAGCTTTCCTATGTGATGAATAGCGGATTGCTGACAATTTACTGACATGGGGTGGTAATGAAGGAACTCTGATGTCTCAGTTTCATAACATAGAGATGTGAGGAACTGTCTATGGCGCCTAATCACATAATCCTGGGACTAAGTCCTGAGCTGCTATTCTTCTGTATTACCTGACAAGCAATGATCAGCGAATGTTTAATCTGAGTCAGCAGCCTAGCCAAGTATGGCAACTCCAAGCCAAACTTCAACCTATCACTGCCTGGCATTTGTCTGGCATTTCCCCGGGAACAGGTTTCATGTAAGGAGAAGCTCCAGGCGATTCATGAAGTCAATCAGAGAACAGACAATGTCACACTGGAAGTACATTTTCCATCTAATTTATTGTGAATGTTCCATAATTGTGTCTTTATAGGATTCCGTCTCTGAGAATCATGGACTCCAAGGTCCAGGTCGCCGTGAAATGATGACAATCACTGGACTGAATTCATTTAAAGCAGAACTCCAGCCACAGCCTTTAGTTTGGTTGTGATTTGAAGACAATAGATAAAGACAACACACTTCTTTGTATCTGAGGTTGGAAATCTTCTCTTGATGCAAAAATGGATGTATGGAATATCTGGCGGGTATTGAATGAAAGGTCTACATCTGTTTAGATAATCCATTTGTTCCTAAGTGATTGGGCTTCACATCTTATAATGCTGAGCACCTGTAGTTATGGTGATTAACGAGGAGGTAGAAATTCTCGGCAAATCGCTCCGACACGCTGTCTTTGTAGAGTATCATTAGCTACAGAAGAGAAAGTTAGTTAATTAGAGAGCTTGCTGAGATTCTTATCATTGATGATGTCGTGATGGGGAAGTTTTTCTTGGTTCTTTATTTGGTCATGTAGAGATAAGGATTCGGGAAGAATTAAGCAGTGAGAAGGGCACCTGTGAGGAGGATCAATCAGACAACTTGCAGAACATTGTTTAATTTCCATTGTTCTTCATGTCTTTCAACTTCTTCCTCCTCATTCTATTCCCTGGAATATAGAGGCTCAGGTGAGCTGAGAGCATATATTTATTACATGGATGGCCGTATATTCATTGGATGGATGGCCATATTCTTATTGTATGAAGAGCCAAACATTTATTGTATGGACAGCCATATATTTATTACATGGATGGCATATATTCATTGGATGGAGGGCTAAATCTTCATTGGATGGAGGGCTAAATATTCACTGGATGGATTGCCATATATTTATTCGATGCATGGCTATATATTTATTGGATGTAGAGCAAAATATTGTATAGACAGACAAATATTTATTGGGTTGAAGGCCAAATATTTATTGAATAGATGGTTATATATTTATTAGATGAACATCGATATATTTATTGAATGGATAGCCATATATTCATTGGATGGGGGGCTGAATTTTTATTGGGTGGATGGCCATATACTTATTAGATGTAGAGCCAAATATTTATTGTATGGACAGCCATATTTATATTGGATGGAGGGTCTTCTTTTTATTGGGTGAATGGCCATGTGTTCATTCGATGCATGGCTGTATATTTATTGAAAGGAGAGCCATATATTTATTGGATGTAGAGTCAAATATTGTATAGACAGACACATATTTATTGGGTTGAAGGCCATATATTTATTGAAGGGGTGAGGGAAGGAGGACAAGGAGTGAGGGAAGGAGGACATGGAGTGAGGGGAGGAGGACATGGAGTGAGGGAAGGAGGACATGGAGTGAGGGAGGAGGACATGGAGTGAGGGAAGGAGGACATGGAGTGAGGGGAGGAGGACATGGAGTGAGGGAAGGAGGACATGGAGTGAGGGGAGGAGGACATGGGGTGAGGGGAGGAGGACATGGAGTGAGGGGAGGAGGACATGGGGTGAGGGAAGGAGGACATGGGGTGAGGGAAGGAGGACATGGGGTGAGGGAAGGAGGACATGGAGTGAGGGGAGGAGGACATGGAGTGAGGGGAGGAGGACATGGAGTGAGGGGAGGAGGACATGGAGTGAGGGAAGGAGGACATGGAGTGAGGGAAGGAGGACATGGAGTGAGGGGAGGAGGACATGGAGTGAGGGAAGGAGGACATGGAGTGAGGGGAGGAGGACATGGAGTGAGGGAAGGAGGACATGGAGTGAGGGAAGGAGGACATGGAGTGAGGGGAGGAGGACATGGAGTGAGGGAAGGAGGACATGGAGTGAGGGAAGGAGGACATGGAGTGAGGGAAGGGGGACATGGAGCGAGGGAAGGAGGACATGGAGTGAGGGGAGGAGGACAAGGAGTGAGGGAAGGAGGACATGGAGTGAGGGGAGGAGGACATGGAGTGAGGGAAGGAGGACATGGAGTGAGGGAAGGAGGACATGGAGTGAGGGAAGGGGGACATGGAGCGAGGGAAGGAGGACATGGAGTGAGGGGAGGAGGACAAGGAGTGAGGGAAGGAGGACATGGAGTGATGGAAGGAGGACATGGAGTGAGGGAAGGAGGACATGGAGTGAGGGGAGGAGGATATGGAGTGAGGGGAGGAGGACATGGTGTGTTCTTTAGCAACAGGTACATTTTGACAATTTTCTTCATTAATATTCATAAATTTCACCATAACAAATGGAAAGTGTGATGAGAAAAGCGCGGCCTCCGGTAGAAAGTAGCGCCCTCTGTCACCGTGGCAGCGCCCCCTCCCCCATCCCGGACCATACAGGGCGACTCGTGTGAAATATTCTTCCATCTCCCGGTGAATGAGCTGCATCTGGATCTTCTTCAGATCAAATCTATAATTTAAATATTTCTCCGGCACGAAGTCATCAAACAGTTTAATTGCATCTCGAGTGAGCTGCTCTTTCATGGCCGCTGCTTGAACACGGCGCTGAATTATGGGCGCGCCTGCGAAACTGACTGTTTGATAATTCAGCGTGTAGAACGGCGCAGCAGCGAAACGTGATTTTTATCTTGCGAGGAGAAAAAAAAATGATACTCAGCAAACTGACTTGTGTTTCCATAGAGAGACATTTCCCCAATTAACGGCGCGTTGTCTGCGTTTGGCAGCAGCGCCCGCAACTCACCGGGGACCTTCGTACGGCCGGGCGCTGCCATCACCTGGATTTATCGGCCGATGTAAACCTGACATGACCCTCCCCCTCCCCCCCCCCCCCCCCCGCCTTCATTTCTGGGCCTCTCACTTTACGACGCCGAACAAACTGGAATCTGATTAAGCAGACAGTGAAAGACGCTAATTAAACGTTTTCTCTGGCAGCTACAATGTTACAAGTTTAAAGTCGGCGGAAAGGCGATAAAAAGCGACAAAACATCCGACAACATCCCCTCCCCCTCCCTTCTGATTAATCTGCCGGCTGCAGAGACTACATGACGGGACATAAAAGGCCGATCCATCGACACCATCGAGGAACGATCGTCTGCAATCAGCACAAGACGCCATGACTCCCAACGTGTGTTCACTTCACCACTTTTACCCCCTTCATGGCCAGGCTATTCAGCACTGCGCTGCTTTGACTGGTAATTGCGCGGTCGTGCAGCGCCGTACCCGAATGACATTTCTATCATTTTTTTTCACACAAATTTATTTTGGTGGTATCTGATCACCACTATTTTTTGCCATATAAACGAATATATATATATAAAAAAAAAAAAATAATATGTTTTACTTTCTATTATAAAACATATTCAATCAAATCTCATTTCCTCCAAAATTTAGGCAAAAAATGTATTTTGCTTCATTTTTCTGGTAGAAAAAAAAAATCCCAATCAGTGAATATTGGGGTAGATTCAAGTAGGGGAGCGCACTACTACGGCGGCGCAGTGTACCGTTTTTACGCTACGCCTCCGTAAATTACTTGAGCTACGCTTCATTCACGAAGCATTTGCTCCGTAATTTGCGGGGGCGTTTCGTAAAAGTGGCCGGCGTAAGCGCGCGTAATTTAAATGATCCCGTAGGGGGGCGTGGATCATTTAAATTAGGCGCGTTCCCGCCGGCCAATTTTGTTTTGCATTGATACGTGTCCCCAAGGGCAGTACCCAGACCCCCATACCCCTTTCATGCCCAATTACTTGAGTATAAGCCTTCAAAATGGCAACTTTTGATTTTTCATGTACAGCTGCCCTCGACCTCAATGGAGTTTGTGGCTCACGGCCAAACTTTTTCCATGTTCAAGAGTTCTGGTGCAAACCGAACCGGGGGGGGGGGGTGTTTGGCCCATCTCTAAGGACTACAGAGAGAACAATATAGGGGATTGGGTCCAGTAATTGCCCCCCCTCCCCCGCCTTACTGATCACCCTCCCTGCCCACATCGATTTACCCTGCTGCCTGTGCCCCATACAGGAGGACTGGTGGTACCCCCTTTTTTCCCATCCCTGTGTGCACTTGTACAGAAAAGCACCGATCGGATCCTCCTCACTCCTCATTCACATCCTCCATCTACGGATCGCCTGTAAAGGGAATAGAGATGTCGATGGAGGATTATTTTGCTGAAGACAGAACTCCGGACTGACCTCTGCCTGAACTCTTCTCTGCCCTGTGCCGAGGACTGCGAGCGTCTGACTTACAGGACGGTCTCTGGGGGCGGCGTTCCGGGAGCTGCAGGTAACACTTTCCACGCCGAATGTTCCGGCTCAGACTCCGCGTCACATATTACCGCCCCTCCTTTTAATCTCGGAGGGCGACTCGGGCGAAGGCTGCGAAGGGACACGGAAAATGTGGGCGAATGTGTCGGCGCCGGAGCAATGAAAAGCCTTTAATGTTGTTATTCTAATCGACCGCCAAACGGAACCCAGCCGGGGATGCGGATATCGCATTAGTAGATGATCCGGACGCAATCACTGCGGCGTGACAGACCGCCAGTCCAATGAAGTATTAATGGTGGCGGGAATATCATCTCCACTCCGTGTCCAGCAATCCTACATTGAAGAAGGAGACAACCTTTTCCGAGAAAACCAAACTCCACCCAGATCTGACTTTGATCGTCGGCTCCATTGGTTTAGTTACTACACACGATCGGAATTTCTGAAAATAAATGTTTGACCGTGTGTAGGCTCCATCGGACATTTTCTATCGGAATTTCCGACAGCAAAAATTTGAGAGCTGGTTCTCAAATTTTCCGACGGGAAAAGTTCTTGTCGGAAATTCCGATAGTCTGCATGCAATTCTAACGCACAAAAATCCTACGCATGCTTGGAATCATTGAACTCCATAGGGGTAGGGGTAGGGATAGGGGTAGGGATAGGGGTAGGGATAGGGGTAGGGGTAGGGATAGGGGTAGGGGTAGGGATAGGGATAGGGGTAGGGGTAGGGATAGGGGTAGGGGTAGGGATAGGGGTAGGGGTAGGGTTTGGATAATATTTCGGGTTATTCTGACACATTTTTGTACATTTAGCTCTGCACTTCTTTTCCATTAAACAATATAACAATCCAATATTCCGGTGATTGGAGGACTAAGAATTGATGTTTTGGTCCCATATTATCCGGAGCTCTTCTCTTTCTTGCAGGCAAAACACCAAGACAAGTCCTTATCTCTGGGGGTGTGAGGGGAGAACCCCCTTCCCGATGAGACGCACCAATTGTCAGTGTGCGCGGTGTCACGGGGTCACGGTGTCGGGGTGTCGCGGTGTCGCTGTGTCGCGGTGTCGCGGTGGCGCTGTGTTGTTTCGGAGGTGTTCCATTTGTTTGTTGTTACAATGTAATTATTTTCCAACTGATTGGTAACACCCTCCACCTCGTGTCACTTCACACCCGATGGTGTCACATCCACTCCGGATTCTGACGCTCATTTCTCTCTTTCTGGGTTGTTATAACTTTCCCACATCACAATTTTGCCAGAAATCGTCATTCCCTCACCGAGAAAAAAATCGATGATTGTTAGAGAAACAAAAATAATATAAATTATTTTATTCTAACGCAGATTGCAGACAAATACTAAAGATGAATAAATACATCTAATCCATAATGTATGTCACATGATCCCCACCCTCCTACCACACAGGGGGAGGGGCTCACTTCCTCCTGACTCACCTCCTTCTAATTGGACAGGAGGGAAATTTCCAATTCATTATACAATCAACAGGCTGGAGGCGGGGCAGTGACACAGGAAGCTGCAGTGCAGAACCAAGAAAGAATGTGTCACCTGCCTGCCTCTGTGTGTCACTAAGTATAAATTACAAGACATACCCAACCCTACATCTAGGGTGTCCTAACCCCAACCCTACCCCTAAACAAACCACCAACCCTAACCCCAATTCCAACCCTACATCTAGTCCTAACTCCAACCCTACCCCTAACTCCAATCCCAATCCCAACCCCTAAACTTACCACCAACCCTAACCCCAATCCCAACCCTAGATCTAGTCCTAACCCCAACCCTACCCCTAACCCCAATCCCAACCCTAAGCCCAATTCCAACCCTAGATCTAGTCCTAACCCCAACCCTACCCCTAACCCCAATCCCAACCCCTAACCATGCCACCAACCCTAACCCCAATCCCAACCCTAGATCAAGTCCTAACCCCATCCCTACCCCTACCACCAACCCCAACCCTACCCCTAACCATACCACCAACCCCAATCCCAACCCCAACCCTGCCACTAACCCTAACCCCATGCCAACCCTACATCTAGTTCTAACCCCAACCCTACCACAACCCCAATCCCAACCTCAACCCTACCACCAACCCTAACCCCAATCCCAACCATAGATCTAGTCCTAACCCCAATCCCAACCCCTAACCTTACCACCAACCCTAACCCCAATCCCAACCCTAGATCTAGTCCTAACCCCAACTCTACCCCTACCCCTACCACCAACCCTTACCCCAACCCTAACCATACCACCAACCTCAATCCCAACCCCAACCCTGCCACTAACCCTAACCCCATGCCAACCCTACATCTAGTTCTAACCCCAACCCTACCCCTAACCCTACTACCAACCCTAACCCAAATCCCAACCTCAACCCTACCACCAACCCTAACCCCAATCCCAACCCCAACCCTACCACTAACCCTAACCCCATCCCAACATCTAGTTCTAACCCCAACCGTACCCCTAACCTTACCACCAACCCTAACCCCAATCCCAACCCTACATTTAGTCCTAACCCCAACCCTACCCCTACCACCAACCCTAACCCCATCCCAACCCTACATCTAGTCCTAACACCAACCCTACCCCTAACCCTAACCCCAATCCCAACCCTACATCTAGTCCTAACACCAACCCTAACCCCATCCCAACCCTACATCTAGTCCTAACTCCAACCCTACCCCTAACCCTACCACCAACCCTAACCCCAACCCTACATCTAGTCCTAACACCAACCCTAACCCCATCCCAACCCTACATCTAGTCCTAACTCCAACCCTACCCCTAACCTTACCACCAAACCTAACCCCAATCCCAACCCTAAATCTAGTCCTAACCCTAACCCTACCCCTAACCTTACCACCAACCCTAACCCCAATCCCAACCCTAAATCTAGTCCTAACCTCAACCCTACCCCTAACCCTACCACCAACCCTAACCCCATCCCAACCCTACATCTAGTCCTGACTTCAACCCTACCCCTAACCTTACCACCAACCCTAACCCCAATCCCAACCCTAAATCTAGTCCTAACCCCAACCCTACCCCTAACCCTACCACCAACCCTAACCCCATCCCAACCCTACATCTAGTCCTGACTCCAACCCTACCCCTAACCTTACCACCAACCCTAACCCCAATCCCAACCCTAAATCTAGTCCTAACCCCAACCCTACCCCTAACCTTACCACCTACCCTAACCCCAATCCCAACCCTAAATCTAGTCCTAACCCTAACCCTACCCTTAACCCCGATTCCAACCCTAACCCCAACCCTAACCTAAACCCTAATCCTTACTCCTAACCCCAATCCTGCATCTAGTCCTAACCTCAAACCCAACCCTAACATATGACGAAGCACTAGTTTCAGTGTGAAACGCGTCAGCAGTCAGGTTTTATGTTGCTGTGACTTGTAGTGCTGTCCTTTCAATAAAAGGCTACAATTTGTTCAGAGTGCGGCTGTCCAGAGACAATCTTTGTTCCTGCTTTGCTAAGTGCATCGCCTGCACCTGAGTTGTCTGCAATGGAGGATATTCATCTGGGTTCCCACCTGGAGCGGCTACTCCCTTTCCCCATCCCTAACCTATCCCTTAATCCCTACTCCTAACACCAACCCAACCCCAACTACATCCCAACCCTACCACTAGCCCTAACCCCAATCCCAACCTCTAACCCCAACCCTACACATAAATCCAACCCTGGCACTTGCCCCTGCCCTTCATATGTATTTCATTTATTATTGTGTATTGATCTGAGTACCTGGAGATCAACATTAAAATTGTGTTTAATTTCTTGTTAAATTGACACATTTGGGGCAAGACCTCCATATAACATCCTCTCTCTCTATATAATGTCCTCTCTCTATATATAATGAATGATGTGATTCCAATATCTCTTCATCCAGAGACTCGGCAAATGTCACAGAACTCAGTCCTCCTCCCTCACAGAGATCTCTTTATTATTTCATTGTATCAAATCCATTACACATCGCAAACACCCAAAATCCCCATCATATCACGGGACCCCAGTTTCCATCTGTTCCAGACCCCCCCCCCACTACAGAGTGATATTCATCTTATTCTGCACAGCGAGCCGTGTAATCCGCTGAGAGCGCTCATGTGACTAATGGCGTCCGCACACCAGACTCTGCGCTTCCCTGGAGATCCAGAAATATGCATCATGTACATACTACCCTGTTACTAGTGGCAACTGCTGCGGGTACTCTCTGCAACTGTCACTGAAAACAACAGAGTGTCCAAGAGGCGAAAATGTTCAATACAAATGTGTCCCGGAGACCTCCAGAGGGGCCCCCCATAGAGGCAATCCCGGCATCTCTATGTAATACACAGGTACATTGGATCAAATATATACATATATATATATACACCATACCTGGCCAATGCTGCTGCAAGCTGGAAATCACACACACTGCTACTACACCACTACTACACCGCTACTACTCCACTATTACTACACCACTACTACCACCCTACTACACTGCTACTACCCCCCTACTACACCACTACTACACTGCTACTACACCACTACTACCCCATACTACCCCCCTACTACACCACTATTACTACACCACTACTACACTGCTACTACCCCCCTACTACACCACTACAACACCCTTACTACACCACTACTTCCCCCCACTACACCACTATTACTACACCACTACTACACTGCTACTACCCCCCTACTACACCACTACTACACTGCTACTACACCACTACTACCCCATACTACCCCCCTACTACACCACTATTACTACACCACTACTACACTGCTACTACCCCCCTACTACACCACTACAACACCCTTACTACACCACTACTTCCCCCCACTACACCACTATTACTACACCACTACTACACTGCTACTAAACTGCTGGTACACCACTACTGTACTATTATTACACCACTACTCAGTGGCATCGCCCATAGCCCAGAGTCTCTACGGGGGTCCCCAACCACCGTGCTACGGCCTCTCTGCAGAAGGGCCACGAGTGTGGCTGGCCGCATGACAGAGCCGGAGAGCAGACAGGTAGCACAAGACAGGCGGGCGAGGGAGTAGAGAGATTACACTATCTCTCACTGCCTGCCCTCTCTCTGGGGACCCTGATGTAAGGGGGAGGCTCTCTGGGGGACTCTGATGTAAGGGGGAGGCTCTCTCAGGACCCTGATGTAAGGGGGGGGGGCTCTCTAGGGACCCTGATGTAAGGGGAAGGCTCTCTGGAGACTCTGATGTAAGGAGGGGCTTACTGGGGACCCTGATGTAAGGGGAATGCTCTCTGGGGACCCTGATGTAATGGGGGATGCACTCTGGACACTCTGTTGTAAGGGGGAGGCTCTTTAGGGGCCCTGATGTAAGGAGGGGTTCTCTGGGGAGTGGGGACCCTGATGTAAGGGGGAGGCTCTCTAGGGCCCCTGATGAAGGGGGAGGCTCTCTGGGGACCCTGATGTAAGGGGGGGCTCTCTGGGGACCCTGATGTAAGGAGGGGTTCTCTGGGGAGTGGGGACCCTGATGTAAGGGGGAGGCTCTCTAGGGCCCCTGATGAAGGGGAAGACTCTCTGGGGACCCTGATGTAAGGGGAACGCTCTCTGGGGACCCTGATGTAAGGGGGAGGCACTCTGGAGACTCTGATGTAAGGGGAAGGCTCTCTGGGGACCCTGATGTAAGGGGGAGGCACTCTGGAGACTCTGATGTAAGGGGAAGGCTCTCTGGGGACCCTGATGTAATGATAATATATACACAGACGTATATTATATACATGCGTATGTCCGCCAAGCGTATGACTCCCTTTCCTTCGTTGCTATGGGCTCTGGCCCCGGATCTTTTGTAGACCAATGACGTCCCTCCACCTGCTCCGGGATCCCGTGCTGAGCAGCTGGTCTGGTGAACGGAGGAGGTCGCCACCACTCAGCACTATTCGGAGAATGCTTTGCGTTTTCTGAATTAATGCAAAGCAATCTCTGATTGGATGAGGTGGAGAACGTGACATCACGTCAGCGTACCTGACAGGGCCACCCCCCCCCAACAAAAAATAAATCTAAAAGGCAGCCTGTGTTACTTTATGGCAGGGGGGACCGGGTAGGGAACCCGGGGGCCCTCCGGCTGTTGTGGAACTACATTTCCCATGAGGCATTGCAGGTCTGACAGTTACAATTACTCCTAGAGGAATAATGGGACTTGTAGTTCTGCAGCACCTGGAGGGCCCCTGGTTGCCTCCCCCGGCTCTATGAGGACGTCTCATCGTTATGAAGAGAGCCGCAGGTCGGAGTCGTAGTCCAGTGGATGATGATGACGCTCGGTGTCAATGTCTGGACTGAGGTCCCCGGCGGGTCGAATGTATTACCTTCATACGTCTTTCATTCCCCTTTATGACAGATGTGTTTCTGTCCGGTGAGGTGGGTGGAGTCACACATAAAAGGTCCCCATTGGCTGGTAACGAGACGCTGGAAACCTGTCACTTCGTCTTTTTTTACATCACCGGCGTTTCGCCAACCTGCGCCGGAGCTGGAATTGTCACCATCGACCCAATAATTAGGGCTGAGATGGGCGCCCCGGTGATGGCTTAGTCACCTCGCTGTGACATCTCCGTCTAATTGGACGAGGAGCAGAGGGGCAGCCGAGCCGCTAATTAGAGCCTCCAGGAGCCATTGTGATGAGTGTTTTCTGATTGGCTGGCGGAGGGTGACACGGGAAATGCCGTCATTCTGGTGTCAGTGTCTCCTCTGATCACCTCGCTGTGTGTGGGGGGGGATCTGGATCATTACGGGGCATCAAACGCTGACACACGGCGCGGGGGGAGGGGGGCGCTCTGAAATCTCATCTCAGATTTATTATCCTCAATCTGAAGCTTAATCTGCTTCTATTTTATCTCTACCCCCCCCCATCAGGATGATAATGAAGTTTTGATATAAAACCTTCCTATTTTCATTAGATTCCTTACTTTACACACTGTGATGTCATCACTGGGTCTCTGTGCTTCTCTATGCAATGCAGGCAGATCATAGCTGGTGGGAGGGGCTGGCAGAGGGCGGTACACAGCCCCCTGCATCCACCAAGTGGGTGGGCTCTTGGTTGGAGTAATGCAAATATCTGGCAGGCGAACATCCCGAACGAGGCGCTTTCTCTCCCTCTAACTCCATTGGTGCCAAGAGGAAGAATTTAATAAAAATCCTCTCTCTGCCCCTCCTCCCACCCCGCCTCCTGCCCCTCCTCCTGCCCCTCCTCCTGCGCAGTGCCTATTGGGACCTGTAGTGTAAGGAGTCTATTCATCCCATTATATGGCTGCCGTCTCAAACTACAACTCCCAGGAATCTCAGCGCTCTGCATAGAAGTCTATGGGATTGCTCAGCTTTAGCTCTCCCTCTGCTGGCCGGAGGAGGATGGTGCAATATAACATCAGTATCACAATAGAGGGAGAGAAGAATAAAAGGCGAGGTCTCCTTCTCCATATTGCTGTAGTCCAGCACCTGCCATGGTCCACCAAGGTATGTAGATGGAAGGGGGCCCCGTTGCACAAGCGTTAGGGACCCCTCCTACTGCCTCATCTCCAATAGAAAAGCAAATTCCTAGAAAAGAAGGGTAACTTCCTCTGCAATCATATAGAGGGGTCCAACTATGTACACTTGTATTTTTTCTGCATCAGTCACATGACCTGGGCCCCATAGCGGTCACATGTTCTGGGCCCCATAGCGGTCACATGGTCTGGGCCCCATAGCGGTCACATGATCTGGGCCCCATAGCGGTCACATGACCTGGGCCCCATAGCGGTCACATGTTTTGGACCCCATTGAGGTCACATGACCTGGGCCCCATAGCGGTCACATGACCTGGGCCCCATAGCGGTCACATGACCTGGGCCCCATAGCGGTCACATGACCTGGGCCCCATAGCGGTCACGTGACCTGGGCCCCATAGCGGTCACATGACCTGGGCCCCATAGCGGTCACATGTTCTGGGCCCCATAGCGGTCACATGTTCTGGGCCCCATAGCGGTCACATGGTCTGGGCCCCATAGCGGTCACATGATCTGGGCCCCATAGCGGTCACATGACCTGGGCCCCATAGCGGTCACATGTTTTGGACCCCATTGAGGTCACATGACCTGGGCCCCATAGCGGTCACATGACCTGGGCCCCATAGCGGTCACATGACCTGGGCCCCATAGCGGTCACATGACCTGGGCCCCATAGCGGTCACGTGACCTGGGCCCCATAGCGGTCACATGATCTGGGCCCCATAGCGGTCACATGACCTGGGCCCCATAGCGGTCACATGATCTGGGCCCCATAGCGGTCACATGGTCTGGTCCCTTTAGTTGTCACATGGTCTGGGCCCCATAGCGGTCACATGGTCTGGTCCCTTTAGCGGTCACATGGTCTGGGCCCCATAGCGGTCACATGGTCTGGGCCCCATAGCGGTCACATGACCTGGGCCCCATAGCGGTCACATGATCTGGGCCCCATAGCGGTCACATGACCTGGGCCCCATAGCGGTCACATGATCTGGGCCCCATAGCGGTCACATGGTCTGGTCCCTTTAGCGGTCACATGGTCTGGGCCCCATAGCGGTCACATGGTCTGGTCCCTTTAGCGGTCACATGGTCTGGGCCCCATAGCGGTCACATGGTCTGGGCCCCATAGCGGTCACATGGTCTGGTCCCTTTAGCGGTCACATGGTCTGGGCCCCATAGCGGTCACATGGTCTGGGCCCCATAGCGGTCACATGGTCTGGGCCCCATAGCGGTCACATGGTCTGGGCCCCATAGCGGTCACATGGTCTGGGCCCCATAGCGGTCACATGGTCTGTTGCCTAAAGTCACACCCTAGATTCATACGATGCATCTACAGAATACACAAATATTAATATTCACAAAGTCTGCTGCTTCAGTGTTTGTAGATGTTTTTGTCGGATGTTACTATGACATCATAAGTGTCAGATGTTACTATGACATCATAAGTGTCAGATGTTACTATGACATCATAAGTGTCGGATGTTACTGTGACATCATAAGTGTCGGATGTTACTATGACATCATAAGTGTCAGATGTTACTATGACATCATAAGTGTCGGATGTTACTATGACATCATAAGTGTCGGATGTTACTATGACATCATAAGTGTCGGATGTTACTATGACATCATAAGTGTCGGATGTTACTATGACATCATAAGTGTCGGATGTTACTATGGGATACAGAAGTATAATTACATCATAAGTGTCAGAGGCTTTTATTGACAATGACATGAAGTTTATGCAAAGAGTCAATATCTGCACTGGTGGTGACATTATCACCCCATCCCCTCCTCTGCACTGGTGGTGCCCCCATCCCCTCCTCTGCACTGGTGGTGCCCCCATCCCCCCTCTGCACTGGTGGTGCCCCCATCCCCTCCTCTGCACTGGTGGTGCCCCCATCCCCCCTCTGCACTGGTGGTGCCCCCATCCCCTCCTCTGCACTGGTGGTGCCCCCATCCCCCCTCTGCACTGGTGGTGCCCCCATCCCCTCCTCTGCACTGGTGGTGCCCCCATCCCCCCTCTGCACTGGTGGTGCCCCCATCCCCTCCTCTGCACTGGTGGTGCCCCATCACCCCCTCCTCTGCACTGGTGGTGCCCCGATCCCCTCCTCTGCACTGGTGGTGCCCCCATCCCTCCTCTGCACTGGTGGTGCCCCAATCCCCCCATCCTCTCCTCTGCACTGGTGGTGACCCTATCACCCCCCTCCTCTGCACTGGTGGTGACCCCATCTCCTCCTCTGCACTGGTGGTGCCCCCATCCCCCCTCTGCACTGGTGGTGCCCCCATCCCCTCCTCTGCACTGGTGGTGCCCCATCACCCCCTCCTTTGCACTGGTGGTGCCCCGATCCCCTCCTCTGCACTGGTGGTGCCCCCGATCCCCCCCCCCCTCTGCACTGGTGGTGTCCCCATCCCCCCCTCTGCACTGGTGGTGCCCCCATCCCCTCCTCTGCACTGGTGGTGCCCCCATCCCCTCCTCTGCACTGGTGGTGCCCCCATCCCCCCCTCTGCACTGGTGGTGCCCCCATCCCCTCCTCTGCACTGGTGGTGCCCCCATCCCCTCCTCTGCACTGGTGGTGCCCCCATCCCCTCCTCTGCACTGGTGGTGCCCCCATCCCCCCCTCTGCACTGGTGGTGCCCCCATCCCCTCCTCTGCACTGGTGGTGCCCCCATCCCCCCCTCTGCACTGGTGGTGCCCCCGATCCCCCCCCCCTCTGCACTGGTGGTGCCCCCATCCCCCCTCTGCACTGGTGGTGCCCCCATCCCGAAACTGAATCCACTGTACGAAGCGCTCCTGGGGCTTTTGGACTTTCTTCTTCACAATTGCAGTGGAAATGTTTTTTTTATGGAATTAGGTTCATTTTGATGGCCAATGAGGGACTTTGCAATGAATTGCCGATCATCGGATCGTTCTTCATAATATTCTGTATGAAAATTCTCCTCATAAAACCGGAGGAAGAAGATTGATATTTGTGGCCCCTCTGGCCCCGGCTCTTCACCTTCTTCCCATAGAAGAGTTTTATCCTTATGTGACTTCTTGCTGGAAATAGAGAGATGGCGGCGCGCCAGCCCTCCCATTATTCATGGCGCGATCTTTGGTACCGGACCGCGCTGTCCTAATCCCAGCCTGCCTCCGTCTCGCGCAGTTCATCATCTACCTTTGTGTGATGAATATGAAGAGCGCCGGCCTGGCACTGAGCGCGCTCCCAACAAGTGGAGGGTAATTACCAACTGGTACAGGGTTCTGGTCGTCACTAATTACCATCTGTGGTCAGGAAGATGTGCCAGGAAGTCAGGCTGGCACCTCCATGTAGGGAAAGAACCAGAAAATACAGCGACAGAGCAGCTGGGGAGAGCGTGTCCGCGAGCGAGAGCGTGTCAGCGAGCGAGAGCGCCCGAGGACGCCGCAACGCTATGCAGAAAATACACATCAAATAATTATCAAATGTAAACATGCCCATGATCATGTATGTATTCCGTGTATTTGTCATGTGCAGGGGCGTGTCCATAGAGAGAGACAGCCCAGGAGACTGCAGGAGCGCATCTGAGGATGAGAGGAGACACTCAGGGTGCACTGGGGTCACAGGAAATACAGGGGTCACAGGAAATACAGGGGTCACAGGAAATACAGGGGTCACAGGAAATACAGGGGGCACTGGGGTCACAGGAAATACAGGGGTCACAGGAAATACAGGGGGCACTGGAGTCATAGAGTGACACAGGAAATACAGGGGTCACTGGGGTCACAGGAAATACAGGGTGCACTGGGGTCACAGGAAATACAGGGGTCACAGGAAATACAGGGGGCACTGGGGTCACAGGAAATACAGGGGGCACTGGGGTCACAGGAAATACAGGGGGCACTGGGGTCACAGGAAATACAGGGGGCACCGGGGTCACAGGAAATACAGGGGGCACCGGGGTCACAGGAAATACAGGGGGCACTGGGGACACAGGAAATACAGGGGGCACCGGGGTCACAGGAAATACAGGGGTCACAGGAAATACAGGGGGCACTGGGGTCACAGGAAATACAGGGGTCACAGGAAATACAGAGGGCACTGGGGTCACAGGAAATACAGGGGGCACTGGGGTCACAGGAAATACAGGGGGCACTGGGGTCACAGGAAATACAGGGGGCACTGGGGTCACTGGAAATACAGGGTGCACTGGGGTCACAGGAAATACAGGGTGCACTGGGGTCACAGGAAATACAGGGTGCACTGGGGTCACAGGAAATACAGGGTGCACCGGGGTCACAGGAAATACAGGGGGCACTGGGGTCACAGGATGGTACAGGGTGCACTGGGGTCACAGGAAAAGGAAGGGGTCACAGGAAATACAGGGGGCACTGGGGTCACAGGAAATACAGGGGGCACTGGGGTCACAGGAAATACAGGGTGCACTGGGGTCACAGGAAATACAGGGGGCACTGGGGTCACAGGAAATACAGGGTGCACTGGGGTCACAGGAAATACAGGGTGCACTGGGGTCACAGGAAATACAGGGTGCACCGGGGTCACAGGAAATACAGGGGGCACTGGGGTCACAGGATGGTACAGGGTGCACTGGGGTCACAGGAAAAGGAAGGGGTCACAGGAAATACAGGGGGCACTGGGGTCACAGGAAATACAGGGGGCACTGGGGTCACAGGAAATACAGGGTGCACTGGGGTCACAGGAAATACAGGGGGCACTGGGGTCACAGGAAATACAGGGGGCACTGGGGTCACAGGAAATACAGGGTGCACTGGGGTCACAGGAAATACAGGGTGCACTGGGGTCACTGGAAATACAGGGTGCACTGGGGTCACAGGAAATACAGGGGGCACTGGGGTCACAGGAAATACAGGGGTCACAGGAAATACAGGGTGCACTGGGGTCACAGGAAATACAGGGGGCACTGGGGTCACAGGAAATACAGGGGTCACAGGAAATACAGGGTGCACTGGGGTCACTGGAAATACAGGGTGCACTGGGGTCACAGGAAATACAGGGGGCACTGGGGTCACAGGAAATACAGGGGTCACAGGAAATACAGGGTGCACTGGGGTCACAGGAAATACAGGGGGCACTGGGGTCACAGGAAATACAGGAGGCACTGGGGTCACAGGAAATACAGGGGGCACTGGGGTCACAGGAAATACAGGGGTCACTGGGGTCACAGGAAATACAGGGGGCACTGGGGTCACAGGAGACATAGGGGTCACAGGAGACATAGGGGTCACTGTTCAGGGTTTTTTCCTAGATCTGACCTCCGGGATAATAAATCCATCGGTCATGTGACTTCTTCTGGAATCTTCTCCCAGATCTGTGCAGGAATCCAGCGTGAGACTTCCTGTAATAAAGACCGCCCACTGCTACTCTCTCTCCTTGTGCAGGGGGACTGGTCTTGTCTCCGCCCCTCATGTAGTGGGTGGAGCCTCCTGAACCCCTCCCACATCTCTGCTCTCTGCACTGGCTATGTACAGCCCAGTGATGATGTCACTCTTACACGGTAATATCTGGGTTTGTAGCGCCCTCAGAGGGGGATGAGAAGAGTTCGGCTTTCTCCTCCCGTTTATCCCGGGAATTGATTTCCGCTCCGATGAAAATCAGACGTCAGGAAAAGAATCCGGAGATTTCTGCCTCTTCTTCTTTCCGCCGCATTAGTTTTATTTTACATATGTTTATTTTCCGCTCCTGTGGCTCGGCGCGCCGATCGTCTCTGTCCGTTCCAAGTTCTCCCCCATTCATCATCGGAAGGACGCGCGTCTTGCGGGATGATAAAAAAACACTTTATTCAGATTCATCGCAAGACTTCCAGCGAGACGTTTCATCTCCTCTGATAGCGAGACAAAGGAGACCTTCAAAGTGGAGCGACGCGTTTCGGGAAAGACGCCTTCTGCTCCGAGTTCACTTCCACTCCGCCAAAGGTCCTTTCTAGTCAACTTCAAACAATGGTGGAGGGCGCTCAGCCTGCATACACTTATAGGGGGCGCTCGGCCTGCATACACTTATAGAGGGCGCTCAGCCTGCATACACTTATAGGGGGTAGAGGGCGCTCAGCCTGCATACACTTATAGAGGGCGCTTGGTCTGCATACACTTATAGGGGGCGCTAGGCCTGCATACACTTATAGGGGGCGCTCAGCCTGCATACACTTATAGGGGGCGCTCAGCCTGCATACACTTATAGAGGACGCTCGGCCTGCATACACTTATAGAGGACGCTCGGCCTGCATACACTTATAGAGGGCGCTCAGCCTGCATACACTTATAGGGGGCGCTAGGCCTGCATACACTTATAGGGGGCGCTCAGCCTGCATACACTTATAGAGGGCGCTCAGCCTGCATACACTTATAGGGGGCGCTCGGCCTGCATACACTTATAGGGGGCGCTCGGCCTGCATACACTTATAGGGGGCGCTCGGCCTGCATACACTTATAGGGGGCGCTCAGCCTGCATACACTTATAGGGGGCGCTCGGCCTGCATACACTTATAGGGGGCGCTCAGCCTGCATACACTTATAGAGGGCGCTCAGCCTGCATACACTTATAGGGGGCGCTCGGCCTGCATACACTTATAGGGGGCGCTCGGCCTGCATACACTTATAGAGGGCGCTCAGCCTGCATACACTTATAGGGGGCGCTCAGCCTGCATACACTTATAGGGGGCGCTCGGCCTGCATACACTTATAGAGGGCGCTCAGCCTGCATACACTTATAGAGGACGCTCGGCCTGCATACACTTATAGGGGACGCTCGGCCTGCATACACTTATAGAGGGCGCTCAGCCTGCATACACTTATAGGGGGCGCTCGGCCTGCATACACTTATAGGGGGCGCTCGGCCTGCATACACTTATAGGGGGCGCTCGGCCTGCATACACTTATAGAGGGCGCTCGGCCTGCATACACTTATAGGGGACGCTCGGCCTGCATACACTTATAGAGGGCGCTCAGCCTGCATACACTTATAGGGGGCGCTCGGCCTGCATACACTTATAGAGGGCGCTCGGCCTGCATACACTTATAGGGGACACTCAGCCTGCATACACTTATAGGGGGCGCTCGGCCTGCATACACTTATAGAGGGCGCTCAGCCTGCATACACTTATAGGGGGCGCTCGGCCTGCATACACTTATAGGGGGCGCTCGGCCTGCATACACTTTTAGAGGGCGCTCGGCCTGCATACACTTATAGGGGGCGCTCGGCCTGCATACACTTATAGGGGGCGCTCGGCCTGCATACACTTATAGAGGGCGCTCGGCCTGCATACACTTATAGGGGACACTCAGCCTGCATACACTTATAGGGGGCGCTCGGCCTGCATACACTTATAGGGGGCGCTCAGCCTGCATACACTTATAGGGGGCGCTCGGCCTGCATACACTTATAGGGGGCGCTCGGCCTGCATACACTTATAGGGGGCGCTCGGCCTGCATACACTTATAGAGGGCGCTCGGCTTGCATACACTTTTAGAGGGCGCTCGGCCTGCATACACTTATAGGGGGCGCTCGGCCTGCATACACTTATAGGGGGCGCTCGGCCTGCATACACTTATAGGGGGCGCTCGGCCTGCATACACTTATAGGGGGCGCTCAGCCTGCATACACTTATAGGGGGCGCTCGGCCTGCATACACTTATAGGGGACGCTCGGCCTGCATACACTTATAGGGGGCGCTCGGCCTGCATACACTTATAGGGGGCGCTCAGCCTGCATACACTTATAGGGGGCGCTCAGCCTGCATACACTTATAGGGGGCGCTCAGCCTTCATACACTTATAGGGGGCGCTCAGCCTGCATACACTTATAGAGGGCGCTCGGCCTGCATACACTTTTAGAGGGCGCTCGGCCTGCATACACTTATAGGGGCGCTCGGCCTGCATACACTTATAGAGGGCGCTCGGCCTGCATACACTTATAGGGGACGCTCGGCCTGCATACACTTATAGGGGGCGCTCGGCCTGCATACACTTATAGAGGGCGCTCGGCCTGCATACACTTATAGGGGGCGCTCAGCCTGCATACACTTATAGGGGCGCTCAGCCTGCATACACTTATAGGGGGCGCTCAGCCTGCATACACTTATAGGGGGCGCTCTGCCTGCATACACTTATAGAGGGCGCTCTACCTGCATACACTTATAGAGGGCGCTCAGCCTGCATACACTTATAGGGGGCGCTCGGCCTGCATACACTTATAGGGGACGCTCGGCCTGCATACACTTATAGGGGGCGCTCGGCCTGCATACACTTATAGAGGGCGCTCAGCCTGCATACACTTATAGAGGGCGCTCGGCCTGCATACACTTATAGGGGGCGCTCGGCCTGCATACACTTATAGGGGGCGCTCAGCCTGCATACACTTATAGAGGACGCTCGGCCTGCATACACTTATAGGGGGTAGAGGGCGCTCTGCCTGCATACACTTATAGGGGGCGCTCGGCCTGCATACACTTATAGGGGGCGCTCGGCCTGCATACACTTATAGGGGGCGCTCAGCCTGCATACACTTATAGGGGGCGCTCGGCCTGTATTACACTTATAGGGGGCGCTCAGCCTGCATACACTTATAGAGGGCGCTCGGCCTGCATACACTTATAGGGGACGCTCAGCCTGCATACACTTATAGGGGGCGCTCGGCCTGCATACACTTATAGGGGGCGCTCGGCCTGTATTACACTTATAGGGGGCGCTCAGCCTGCATACACTTATAGAGGGCGCTCGGCCTGCATACACTTATAGGGGACGCTCAGCCTGCATACACTTATAGGGGGTGCTCGGCCTGCATACACTTATAGGGGGCGCTCGGCCTGCATACACTTATAGGGGGCGCTCAGCCTGCATACACTTATAGGGGGCGCTCGGCCTGCATACACTTATAGGGGGCGCTCGGCCTGCATACACTTATAGGGGACGCTCGGCCTGTATACACTTATAGGGGGCGCTCGGCCTGCATACACTTATAGGGGGCGCTCAGCCTGCATACACTTATAGGGGGCGCTCGGCCTGCATACACTTATAGGGGGCGCTCAGCCTGCATACACTTATAGGGGACGCTCGGCCTGCATACACTTATAGGGGGCGCTCGGCCTGCATACACTTATAGGGGGCGCTCAGCCTGCATACACTTATAGGGGGCGCTCAGCCTGCATACACTTATAGGGGGCGCTCAGCCTGCATACACTTATAGAGGGCGCTCGGCCTGCATACACTTATAGGGGGCGCTCAGCCTGCATACACTTATAGAGGGCGCTCGGCCTGCATACACTTATAGGGGGCGCTCGGCCTGCATACACTTATAGAGGGCGCTCGGCCTGCATACACTTATAGGGGGCGCTCGGCCTGCATACACTTATAGAGGGCGCTCGGCCTGCATACACTTATAGAGGGCGCTCGGCCAGCATACACTTATAGAGGGCGCTCGGCCTGCATACACTTATAGAGGGCGCTCGGCCTGCATACACTTATAGAGGGCGCTCGGCCTGCATACACTTATAGAGGGCGCTCGTCCTGCATACACTTATAGGGGGCGCTCGGCCTGCATACACTTATAGGGGACACTCAGCCTGCATACACTTATAGGGGGCGCTCGGCCTGCATACACTTATAGGGGGCGCTCAGCCTGCATACACTTATAGGGGACGCTCGGCCTGCATACACTTATAGGGGGCGCTCAGCCTGCATACACTTATAGGGGGCGCTCAGCCTGCATACACTTATAGGGGGCGCTCGGCCTGCATACACTTATAGGGGACGCTCGGCCTGCATACACTTATAGGGGGCGCTCGGCCTGCATACACTTATAGGGGGCGCTCGGCCTGCATACACTTATAGGGGACACTCAGCCTGCATACACTTATAGGGGGCGCTCGGCCTGCATACACTTATAGGGGGCGCTCGGCCTGCATACACTTTTAGGGGGCGCTCGGCCTGCATACACTTATAGAGGGCGCTCAGCCTGCATACACTTATAGGGGGCGCTCAGCCTGCATACACTTATAGGGGGCGCTCGGCCTGCATACACTTATAGAGGACGCTCAGCCTGCATACACTTATAGGGGACGCTCGGCCTGTATACACTTATAGGGGGCGCTCATCCTGCATACACTTATAGAGGGTAGAGGGCGCTCAGCCTGCATACACTTATAGGGGGCGCTCGGCCTGCATACACTTATAGAGGGCGCTCGGCCTGCATACACTTATAGAGGACGCTCAGCCTTCATACACTTATAGGGGACGCCGGATCTCCTCCCCCTCCGTTGTCCTTGCCCGGTGGCTCCAGACTGAGCGGGCGAAGCTGCAGTTGTGCGCGGTTTGAGCGAACGATCACATCAGCCAGACTTGGCATCTTATCATTTATTTATTATTAGCAGCAGATGGCTGGAAAGTGCCTCGCAGCGCCCTCCCCGCCCCCCCTACAATCCCAGCCATCTCTCAGCGTTCCCGAGTTCTCCCCCCATCTGTTCACTTTCTACCACTTCCAGAGCTCAGATCTCCTTCCGTCCAAAGGGCCGAGAGCGGGCGCGAGACTCCGCCGTGCCTCCCGCGTGCCTCCCGCCGCTCCTAAACTGCCAGCAGGACCATCCCATTCATCTGTCTGTAATTACCAAAACCGCAGAGCGCCGCGCCGCCTTCCAGACGCTTCTTTGATACCGATAAACGCATTCCTTCATCCCAGATATGTGACATCTGTCCTTCTTTCTTCTACCAATAAATACTTGGCTGTAAGTATAGAGAGACTGTCATGTACAAAGACCCACAACTGGAGAACCAGAAGAGCGGAAAACCGGGAAAAAACGCAGAGACGGAAGTCTAGAAAACTGGAAAACTGGAAACCCGGAAAACCGGAAAACTGGCAAAATTAACCCTGGAGAACCAGAAAACTAGAAAAACGGAAAACTGGAAAAAATGAGAAACGTAAGTCTATAAAACCAGAAAACTAGAAAACACCAGAAAACCGGAAAACTGGAAACCCGGAAAACCGGAAACCAAGAAAACTGGCAAAATTAACCCTGGAGAACCGGAAAACCAGAAAACTAGAAAAACGGGAAAACTGGAAAAAACTGAGAAACGTAAGTCTATAAAACCAGAAAACTGGAAAACACCAGAAAACCAGAAAACTGGAAAAAAAATGAAAACTGGAAACCCGGAAAACTGGAAAACTGGAAAAAAACGGAGAGACGGAAGTCTAGAAAACCAGAAAACTAGAAAACACCAGAAAACGGGAAATCAAGAAAACTGGCAAAATTAACCCTGGAGAACCGGAAAACCAGAAAAACTGGAAAACTGGAAAAAAACTGAGAAACGTAAGTCTAGAAAACCAGAAAACTGGAAAACTGGAAAACACCGGAAACCCAGAAAACTGGAAGAAATTAAACCTGGAAAACCAAAAAACTGGAAAAACGAAAAACTGAGAAATGGAAGTCTAGAAAACCAGAAGACTGAAAAACTGGAAACACAGAAAACTGGAAAAAAATGAAATCCGGAAAACCAGAAAACTGGAAAAAACAAAAAAACTGGAAAAACAGAAAACTGGAAACCCGAAAATTTGTAAAACTGTAAATCTGGTGAACTGGAAAACCAGAAATATGAAAAACTGGAAAAACAGAAATCTGGAAAACAGAAAACCAGAAATCCGGAAACCCAGAAACCCAGAAACCCAGAAAAGTAAAAAATGGAAAAACGGAGATCTGGAAAACCAGAAATCCGGTGAAATGGAAAAGGTGAAAGATGGAAGTTAAGAAAACTGGAAAAAACAAAGAATGGAAAACCAGAAGTCCGGGAAACTGGAAAAACAGAAACCCGGAAAACAGGAAAACCAGAGAAACCTGAAAACTAGAAAAAAATTGAAATAGAGAAATCTGAAAAACTGGAAAACCAAAAATCCGGAAAACAGAAAAACCCCAAACAATTGAAAACTGGAAATAATGGAAATCTGGAAAGCCAGATGACTGTAACAGGAACAGCATGGTGTGTAATAGCTGCTTTCTAATTCACAGATGCAGCAATCTATCCACGGTGGGGGCCACATTCTGCTGCAGGCCTTCCATCCTTCCTTCCATCCTTCCTTCATTCCTTCCTTCCATCCTTTCTTTCTCTTTCTTTCCTTTTTCTTCCTTCTTCTTTTCAAATGTCCTTCCTACATTCCTCTCTCCTTTCCTCCCCTCTTTTCCTGTCTACCTTCCCTCCTTTTTCCTCTGTTATTCCCTCCTCTTCCTTCCTTTTATCCTTCCTCTCCTTTATCCCTCCCCTGTGGCCCTCCATATTCCTGTACATGAATGGCCTCCAGCTCCTATGACCCGCCCCCGCGGTGCACATCATTGCCATACCATGACTTGCTCTTGGGACATGATGGGAGTTGGAGTTACGGGGGTGGGGGACACTCGGTCCACCTAGCCAGCAGGCCCGGCAGTGTTCTCTCCTCATGATCACGCGCAGTTCTGGGTGAGGGGATGTCCCGGATGATAATGGGGTAGAGGAATGGATGGCAGTGATTGGACAGGGTGATTATAGAGAGGAGAACGAGCGTATTAGGCGATAATAGCAGATTGTTCAGAACGTACATGGCTGCATTTGCCTAATCATAAAACACAATGTTTGCGGCGCATTATATCAGCTGTCAATATCTCCCGCCCCTCCCAACACGCATTAGCATATTGCTACATAATAAGCGAAATGAGGGTGGGGGCCGCGCCAGTAATCATAATGGAACACGAGCAGTGAGAGGGGAGGGCGCCCATTGTAAGGGCGGCACGGGCTCTATTAGCCGGATGGGCCTATTATGTTGTGTCTGTGTTTCTGGCGGGTTAATAACCAATCAGGGCAATGAAGGAAACCGTGAAATTCTCACATTCATCTCCTGCTGTTCCTGATGGAGAGCTGGCAGCGAGCGAGGTCATTTACATACCGCGCCATTCCCAAATACCTGATCACGCTTTACAGAGGTCTTCTCAGCCTTTGTACCCCTGAAATCATTGTCAGATATCGGGGAACCCCTGAAATCATTGTCAGATATCGAGGAACCTCTAAAATCATTGTCAGATATCGAGGAACCCCTAAAATCATTGTCAGATATCAGGGAACCCCTGAAATCATTGTCAGATATCGAGGAACCCCTGAAATCATTGTCAGATATCGGGAACCCCTGAAATCATTTGTCAGATATCGAGGAACCCCTAAAATCATTGTCAGATATCAGGGAACCCCTAAAATCATTGTAAGATATCGGGGAACCCCTGAAATCATTGTCAGATATCGAGGAACCCCTAAAATCATTGTCAGATATCGGGGAACCCCTGAAATCATTGTCAGATATCGAGGAACCCCTGAAATTATTGTCAGATATCAGGGAACCCTGAAATAATTGGAACCCCTTAAATCATTGTCAGGTCTTGGGAAACCCCTAAAATCATTGTCAGATATCGGGGAACCCCTGAAATCATTGTCAGGTCTTGGGAAACCCCTAAAATCATTGTCAGATATCGGGGAACCCTTGAAATCTTTGTCAGATATTGGGGAACCCCTGAAATCATTGTCAGATATCGGGGAACCCCTGAAATCATTGTCAGATATCGGGGAACCCCTGAAATCATTGTCAGATATCGAGGAACCCCTAAAATCATTGTCAGATATCGGGGAACCCCTGAAATCATTGTCAGATATCGAGGAACCCCTAAAATCATTGTCTGATATCGAGGAACCCCTGAAATCTTTGTCAGATATCGGGGAGCCCCTAAAATCATTGTGAGATATCAGGGAACCCTGAAATAATTAGAACCCCTGAAATCATTGTCAGGTCTTGGGAAACCCCTAAAATATTTGTCAGATTATTAGAAGCAAAGGAGAAGGCCTGAAAAAAATCCAAGGCTGAGGGGTCATCAGCAACATTCCAACTTTACAAAGAATGCAACTAGAAATGTAAGGGGGAATCAGATAAGAGAGAACATGAAAGACACATGGCAGGGGAGAGCAAAAACAATCCCAAGAAATTCTTTAAGTATATAAACAGTAAAAAAGGGGGACAGACCATGTTGGCCCCATAAAGAATGAGGAAGGACATCTGGTTACAAAGGATGGGGGATGGGGAAGATATTGAATTTATTCTTCTCCTCAGTCTTCACAAGGGAATCGGGGGAGGGGCTTCAATAACCAAAACTGCCGTGTTTATCTTAATGACGCATCACAGGAAGCCCCTCCTCCATGGCTAACAGAGGACAGAATTAGAATTAGACTTGGGAAACTTAACATTAATAAATCCCCGGGACCGGATGACTTGCACCCGAGGGGACTCAGGGAACTCAGTCAAGTAATTGCCACACCATTGTTCCTCATTTTTACTGACAGTCTACTGACTGGAATGGCACCAGCTGATTGGAGAAAAGCCAATGTAGCTCCAATATTTATAAAGGGCCCAAAATCCTTCCCTGGGAATTTCAAGCAGTCAGCCTAACACCAATAGTATGTAAGCTCTTGGAGGGGATGATAAGGGACTATATACAAGATTGTAGTAATGAGAACAGGATCATTAGCAGTAATCAGCATGGAGTCATGAAGAATCGTTCTTCCCAAACTGATCTATTACCTTCTATGAGGAGGTGAGTTGTCATCTAGATAAAGGAAGGCCCGTAGACGTGGTGTATCTGGATTTTGTACACAGTTCCCCATAAACGTTTACTGTACAAAGTAAGGTCCGTTGGCATGGACCATAGGGGGAGCACACGGACCATAGGGGGAGTACATGGACCATAGGGTGAGTACATGGACCATAGGGGGAGTACATGGGCCATAGGGGGAGTACACGGACCATAGGGGGAGTACATGGACCATAGGGGGAGTACATGGACCATAGGGGGAGTACACAGACCATAGGGGGAGTACATGGACCATAGGGGGAGTACACAGACCATAGGGGGAGTACATGGACCATAGGGGGAGTACACGGACCATAGGGGGAGTACATGGACCATAGGGGGAGTACATGGACCATAGGGGGAGTACATGGACCATAGGGGGAGTACATGGACCATAGGGGGAGTACATGGACCATAGGGGGAGTACATGGACCATAGGGGGGCAGTACATGGACCATAGGGGGGAGTACATGGACCATAGGGGGAGTACATGGACCATAGGGGGGCAGTACATGGACCATAGGGGTGAGTACATGGATCATAGGGGGGGAATACATGGACCATAGGGGGAGTACATGGACCATAGGGGGGCAGTACATGGACCATAGGGGGGAGTACATGGACCATAGGGGGAGTACATGGACCATAGGGGGGCAGTACATGGACCATAGGGGTGAGTACATGGACCATAGGGGGAGTACATGGACCATAGGGGGGAGGACATGGACCATAGGGGGAGTACATGGACCATAGGGGGGAGGACATGGACCATAGGGGGAGTACATGGACCATAGGGGGGAGGACATGGACCATAGGTGGAGTACATGGACCATAGGGGGGAGTACATGGACCATAGGGGGGAGGACATGGACCATAGGGGGAGTACATGGACCATAGGGGGGAGGACATGGACCATAGGTGGAGTACATGGACCATAGGGGGGAGTACATGGACCATAGGGGGAGTACACGGGCCATAGGGGGAGTACACGGGCCATAGGGGGAGTTCATGGACCATAGGGGGGAGTACATGGACCATAGGGGGAGTACATGGACCATAGGGGGAGTACATGGACCATAGGGGGAGTACATGGACCATAGGGGGAGTACACGGGCCATAGGGGGAGTACACGGGCCATAGGGGGAGTACACGGGCCATAGGGGGAGTACACGGGCCATAGGGGGAGTTCATGGACCATAGGGGGGAGTACATGGACCATAGGGGGAGTACATGGACCATAGGGGGAGTACATGGACCATAGGGGGGAGTACATGGACCATAGGGGGGAGTACATGGACCATAGGGGGAGTACATGGACCATAGGGGGAGTACATGGACCATAGGGTGAGTACATGGACCATAGGGGGAGTACATGGACCATAGGGGGAGTACATGGACCATAGGGGGAGTACATGGACCATAGGGGGAGTACATGGACCATAGGGGGGAGTACATGGATTGAAAACTGACTACAAGGGACATGGATGGAGACATGGATGGAGACATGGATGGATGGATGGAGACATGGATGGGTGGAGACATGGATGGATGGATGGAGACATGGATGGATGGACGGATGGAGAGACGATGCGACTTTGGGGACTATAAGGTGAGAAATCGGCACATTTTCTGCTCTTCACACAAGCCGTAAGGAGCGCAGAGTTGTCGCGTTCTCTGAGGAGAGATCCTCGTGTCTGCCGAGGAATAATCAGATTTGGAAGTGGGAAGAGTGAGAAGTGATGAGTAATATGTGAATTACCTGAAGAATAAACGTATGATGGATAAAAGCGGAGCGGCATCTGTTTCCTGCGGCCCGGTAACGGCTCCTTCCTTCTCACCTCAATCTTCTTCCCCCGCTTCATTATCTTTATATGGAAGGCAAATTTATTATCCCACTCATATTACTCACAGCAAAGGTTTGTTGCTTGGTTATTATTCCATCGATCAGCCTGGAAGAGATATGATCGCCGACAACACGGCCAAGGAATGCCGGGCTGACATCTCTCCGAGGTCCTGGACGCCTCAAGACCAGAATATGTCGAACCGCCATGTTTTTTACCACCATGTTTTGTGCTGCCATGTTTTGCTCCGTGCCGCAATGTCTTGTGCCGCCATTTCTTGTGCCACCATGTTTTTGCACCGCCATGTTCATGTTTTGCACCGCCATGTTTTGCACAGCCATGTTTTGTGCCGCCATGTTTTACACCGCCATGTTTCGCTCTGCCATGTTTTTTACCGCCATGTTTTGTACCGCCATGTTTTCCTGGTCATGTTTTATACCGATGTGTTACCTGTCAGTGTTAGATAACCGAGATATCCGCTCCAACGTTCATTCATCTCAGCTCCATATCTGCTCTGGGTTCTAAGGGAAAGAGAAAGAGGTAGAAGAGGGGAGAGGGCGAGAGAAGGGGAGGAGAGGGGAGGAGAAGAAATGGAAACAAGAGGGGAGGAGAGGGGAGAAGAGGAAAGGAGAGGAAAGGAGAGGGGAGGAGAGGAAAGGAAAGGAAAGGAGAGGGGAGGAGAGGAGAGGAGAGGAGAGGAGAGGAGAGGAGAGGAGAGGGGAGGGGAGGGGAGGAGAGGAGAGGAGAGTCAATAGAGCACAATTGCTCCCAGTGACTCCAATGATGAGGACATTTTATACATATATTGATTTTGTTTTAGTCTTAGGACTAAAATGGCATTTTAGTTTTAGTCGTATTTAGTCATCTAAAATCTATTGGGTGGAATTAAAAGCGTTAGTTGACATTTCTCTACAATTTCTCATTATATACGGCTGGAGTGGAAAATCTAATATGTTATTTATGGTATTGAGGTGTGAAGACGCTCTACAGACCGGCGTGCATTTTGAAGTAAAATTTCAATGTAGTTTTAGTTTTATGCCGCAGACACGCGGTCGGAATTTCTGATGGAAAAAGTCAGATGGGAGCTTTTCATTGGAGATTCCGATCATGTGTACGCTCCATCGGACTTTTTCTGTCCGAATTTCCGATGGATAGAGAGCAGGTTCTCAATTTTTCAGACGGAAAAAATTCCTACCGGAAAATCCGTTCATCTGTATGGAATTCCGATGGGGAAAAAAACGAGCATGCTCGGAAACAATTTGACGCATGCTCGGGAGCATTGAACTTCTTTTTCTCGGCTCGTCGTAGTGTTGTACATCACCGCGTTCTTAACGCTCGAGAGAACTTTTGTGTGACAAGACAAGACAAGCTTGAGCTGAATTCCCTCGGGAAAAACATCCAAATTTTCCAACAGAATTTCCACTCGTGTGTACGGGGCATTTTTTTTTTTTTGGACTAAAATGGCATTTTAGTTTTAGTCATCTCAATTGTTTTCATTTTAGTCCTATTTTAGTCTACTAAAATAGTATTCATTTAGCCGACTCAAATGTTATAGTCGTTTTAGTCAACAGAATGAACACTGGTCCCCACAGAAGCCTCCATCGCCCCCAGCAGTTGTCTGGCCTGCTATGTTGTACCTTAGTACCCTCTTCTGCCCCTCCCCCTTCAGGTACGCTCCTCTAGTCACCCGAACCCTCGTTCCCTCTGTGGATTGTATACAGGACCACCATCAGGGGGGTACAGGCAGTACACCTGTAAGGGGCCCGATGTCCCCAGGGCCCCGGATGGCAACCCCCCTTTTATTTATTTATTTTTTATAAATGTTTATTTTCTTATTTTCTATTAAAGGGCCCCGAGGTTTCTTTTTTTCTTGTTTTCTTTTTATTAAAGGGCCCAGAGGTCCCGGATGGCAACCCCCCTTTTTTTGTAAATTATTTTTATAATTTTTATTTACATTTTTTTATATATATATATTTTATTAAAGGGCCCAGAGGTCGAGGGCCCTGGATGGCTACCCCCCTTTTTTAATATATATTTTTCTTTATTTCTTCTTTTTTTGTAAAGGCCCCCCCCCGCTTCTCAATTTCAGGCGCCAGCACCCCCCCCCCCCCTCCGTTCTCTGTGCTCCAGGGGGCCCAGGCCTGAAGCGGTGTAAGGGGCCCCATAATTCATGATGGCGGCCCTGATTGTATGATATGGAGGCGGAGGTCATAAAATTCTTCTTGGTGGATTGGTGAACTGGGCGACACATGGAGGGAAGATATTGTCCATCTCTAGAAGGAAAGACAGAAGGGAAGGGGGTCTCCGGAATGGGGGTGAAGGGGGCATTGCGGGGGGAGGGGTAATATGGAAAGTATCTGACATTTGCTGGGAATAAAGGAAAGGATGAAATGTTGTATCTCTGTGTCTGGCCCTGATGTCCCCTCTTCGGGGCTCCCCTGTTGCTCCGTCTCGTGTTTTATCGCAGTCTCGGTAGTAAAGGACGTGGCCCCTGCAGTCACCGCTCTCCGCGGGCCGCGCTCTCCCTTTATTGTCTCACATAAAATTGATGTGTTTGTTGATGAAACGAGATGTGACTGTCGGAGGAAACATCATGAGCTGTCATCAGACACAGCGGTCTGACAAATCAAACAGATCATTCTAAAAATTCCGCAACAAACGAGATAATATTCAGACCGGAAAACAAAGAACGTTCCATCAAACGGAAACATTTCCAACATGGGGCCCAGAGTGACATCCGAGCTTCATAATGAAAGATATAAAGAATTGCGCATCGTCATGAGACACGGGAAACCCATCTTCAGCTAATATTAGAGAGAACACGGCGTGTGTGTGGCTCCTCCTCCGTGTGTATGGCTCCTCCTCCGTGTGTATGGCTCCTCCTCTGTGTGTATGGCTCCTCCTCCGTGTGTGTGGCTCCTCCTCCGTGTGTGGCTCCTCCTCCATGTGTGTGGCTCCTCCTCCGTGTGTATGGCTCCTCCTCCGTGATATGGCTCCTTCTCCATGTGTATGGCTCCTCCTCCGTGTGTATGGCTCCTCCTCCGTGTGTATGGCCCCTCCTCCGTGTGTATGGCCCCTCCTCAGTGTGTATGGCTCCTCCTCCGTGTGTATGGCTCCTCCTCCGTGTGTATGACCCCTCCTCCGTGTGTATGGCTCCTCCTCCGTGTGTATGGCTCCTCCTCCGTGTGTATGGCTCCTCCTCCATGTGTGTGGCTCCTCCTCCGTGTGTATGGCTCCTCCTCCGTGTGTATGGCTCCTCCTCCGTGTGTATGGCTCCTCCTCCGTGTGTGTGGCTCCTCCTCTGTGTGTATGGCTCCTCCTCCGTGTGTATGGCCCCTCCTCAGTGTGTATGGCTCCTCCTCCGTGTGTATGGCTCCTCCTCCGTGTGTATGACCCCTCCTCCGTGTGTATGGCTCCTCCTCCGTGTGTATGGCTCCTCCTCCGTGTGTATGGCTCCTCCTCCATGTGTGTGGCTCCTCCTCCGTGTGTATGGCTCCTCCTCCGTGTGTATGGCTCCTCCTCCGTGTGTATGGCTCCTCCTCCGTGTGTGTGGCTCCTCCTCTGTGTGTATGGCTCCTCCTCCGTGTGTATGGTTCCTCCTCCGTGTGTATGGTTCCTCCTCCGTGTGTATGGCTCCTCCTCTGTGTGTATGGCTCCTCCTCCATGTGTATGGCTCCTCCTCCGTATGTATGGCTCCTCCTCCGTGTGTATGGCTCCTCCTCCATGTGTATGGCTCCTCCTCCGTGTGTATGGTTCCTCCTCTGTGTGTATGGCTCCTCCTTCGTGTGTATGGCTCCTCCTCCATGTGTGTGGCTCCTCCTCTGTGTGTATGGCTCCTCCTCCGTGTGTATTGTTCCTCCTCCGTGTGTATGGTTCCTCCTCCGTGTGTATGGCTCCTCCTCTGTGTGTATGGCTCCTCCTCCATGTGTATGGCTCCTCCTCTGTGTGTATGGCTCCTCCTCCGTGTGTATGGCTCCTCCTTCGTGTGTATGGCTCCCCCTCCGTGTGTGTGGCTCCTCCTCTGTGTGTGTGGCTCCTCCTCCGTGTGTATGGCTCCTCCTCCGTGTGTATGGCTCCTCCTCTGTGTGTGTGGCTCCTCCTCCGTGTGTATGGCTCCTCCTCCGTGTGTATGGCTCCTCCTCCTCACTTCATACTCCGTCCATTGGAAGGAAATAGGACTGGAAAAAGTCAGGACTCCCTCTTTGGTGATTTCTGATTTCTGGTCGATGGTACCTTGTGAGGGTCCAACTGGCAGGATCCATATCTGAACCTACAGCCTCTGCTATGTATGGCGGGATCCCGGAGATTATAGACGACTCCTTAGACAGCCTTGCCTTGTGTCGTGTTTCTCCGGAACCCTTCGCTCCTCCCTTCAACTTCCTATTCAAGCGTTTGCATTTCCTGTTTGCCAGATTATTGGTCTCCAGCCGATATCTCCCTCTTGCCTCTCCTGCTGCCGTCCGTATCTTCGCTGCTACGCATTATCAACTTTTGGCTTGTTCCTTGACTACGCTTCTGCTTCATCCCAGCCTGCAGCCACTTGTTACCGACCTTTGGCTTGTTTACTGACTACGCTTCTGCTTGATCCCAACCTGCAACCACTTGTTACCAACCTTTGGCTAGTTTACTGACTACGCTTCTGCTTGATCCCAACCTGCAGCCACTTGTTACAGATCTTTGGCTTGTTCCTCGACTACGCTTCTGCTTGATCCCTACCTACAACCACTTGTTACCGACCTCTGGCTTGTTTACTGACTACGCTTCTGCTTGATCCCAACCTGCAGCCACTTGTTACCGACCTTTGGCTTGTTCCTCGACTACGCTTCTGCTTGATCCCTACCTACAACCACTTGTTACCGACCTCTGACTAGTTTACTGACTACGCTTCTGCTTGCTCCCAACCTGCAGCCACTTGTTACCGACCTTTGGCTTGTTTACTGACTACGCTTCTGCTTGCTCCCAACCTGCAGCCACTTGTTACCAACCTTTGGCTAGTTTACTGACTACGCTTCTGCTTGATCCCAACCTGCAGCCACTTGTTACAGATCTTTGGCTTGTTCCTCGACTACGCTTCTGCTTGATCCCTACCTACAACCACTTGTTACCGACCTCTGGCTTGTTTACTGACTACGCTTCTGCTTGATCCCAACCTGCAGCCACTTGTTACCGACCTTTGGCTTGTTCCTCGACTACGCTTCTGCTTGATCCCTACCTACAACCACTTGTTACCGACCTCTGACTAGTTTACTGACTACGCTTCTGCTTGATCCCAACCTGCAGCCACTTGTTACCAACCTTTGGCTAGTTTACTGACTACGCTTCTGCTTGATTTCAACCTGCAACCACTTGTTACTAACCTTTGGCTTGTTTACTGACTACGCTTCTGCTTGATCCCTACCTGCTGTATCTGTTAGTGCAGTGGTTATCACCCCTGTCCTCAGGGCCCACTAACAGGCCAGGTTTTATGTATTACCTTGGGGAGATGCAGACTAGAATACGGCAATCACTGAGCAGCAAATGATATCACCTGTCATGTATTTCAGTTATCCTGCAAACCTGGCCTGTTAGTGGGTCCTGAGGACGGGGGTTGATGACCACTGTGTTAGTGGACCCTGGCTTGCTTTCCTCCTGGTGGGGTGATCCTGGGGGCCATGACCTGGCTGGTACTAACACACAGCAAAACCCCATCTCTACCATCGGGAGCTCTGGTGAATACCGGTTAGTGCTTAGATCCCACACCTCGGTTGAACCCGCGTCACCCACCATGGGGACCTGCTTGTATACTTATCCTGCTGGTGGGAGCCTCTCTACTGCTATAGATACTGGCCTGACCCTGGACCCCTGACCCTGGACCCCTGACCCCTGACCCTGGACCCAGACACCTAGGCTGGATGGATCTTGAAGGCCCTGAGTGGAGTTGTGCTCCCTCATACTGGAAGCCTTTGTGTGTGTGATGAGGAGCGGCCATGAGAGAAGAGTCGCCGTTCACATGAAGCTTTCAGTTCCAGACTCGATAATGGGTACAAAGTGTACAGCCAATGCGTTTTGTGGGATTATCCCCCCTCTACCCTCAGAGCCCCCAGTGATCATAGGGAATGACGAGAACTGTTAGACCCAAAGACCCAAACGGGTGTCCTAGAGGTTCTTCAGCCAAGCCCTGTATGATGTGAGGAAGGGGAAGCCCTTACCCTCTGACATATCATTGTACCACTCTCTGATCCTTTCATGGGTAAGACTCCTCATTACCGGCACATCAATGGCGGCCACTGGGGAAGTTCTGGCATGTGCAGGGTGTGGCAGGATCCACACAACCAGACATGACCCATAAGGATCTTCCAGGAGGAGAATGGTGGATTGGGACACCCCAGGGAGCTCCATGACCAGTGCCATACACAGATCAGCCTGGCACAGGAGGCAAAGGGACGACTGGCACCCATTTCATTGGAAATCACCTGTAATATTCCCAGATCTCCTGCAATACATGAATTATCAGTAATGTCCCATCTCATGTCATTTATAATTAATATTTCTCAGTCACCCTATGCCCAAAAGGGGCCCAGGATGGCCCTAGAATTATTAGGGACGCTGGCACAGGAGTACCCCTCATCCTTCAAAAGTCTCTGGGTGTCACGGGCCGTTCCGTTACACCGGGGAAGATGTTTTCATTTACCGATCACCGATCACAGGGGAAGATGTTTTCATTTACCGATCACCGATCACAGGGGAAGATGTTTTCATTCACCGATCACCGATCACCGGGGAAGATGTTTTCATCTACTGATCACCCATCTACTGATCACCGATCACAGGGGAAGATGTTTTCATTTACCGATCACCGATCACCGGGGAAGATGTTTTCATTTACTGATCACCCATCTACTGATCACCGATCACAGGGGAAGATGTTTTCATTTACCGATCACCGATCACCGGGGAAGATGTTTTCATTTACTGATCACCGATCACAGGGGAAGATGTTTTCATTCACCGATCACCGATCACCGGGGAAGATGTTTTCATTTACTGATCACCGATCACAGGGGAAGATGTTTTCCTGCTCAGGACTAACATCCTCCATCCATCATCTTCTCCCCTGCAGAGGACGGGGAGTTTGTGTTCTGCTGCATGGAAGATCGGAACGGGGATTGTGGAGATCCACCTGGAAGAAGACTTTTCACTGACACCAATAAATCTGTGTGAATTGTGATCTCAGCACTGCAGGCAATGTTCATCCAACTGTGCAGAGTGCGCTATGATAGGGGCCCAACCGCAAGATAGTCAGAGGAGAGGAGAGGAGAGAAGAGAATAGAGGAGGAGAGGAGAGAATAGAGGAGGAGAGGAGAGAGGATGAGAGGAGAGAATAGATGAGGAGAGGAGAGGAGAGAATAGAGGAGGAGAGGAGAGAGGAGAGAATAGAGGATGAGAGGAGAGAGGAGGAGAGGAGAGAATAGAGGATGATAGGAGGAGAGGAGGAGAGGGGAGAGGAGGAGAGGAGAGAATAGAGGAGAGGAGAGAGGAGGAGAGGAGAAAATAGAGGAGGAGAGAGGAGGAGAGGAGAGAATAGAGGAGGAGAGGAGAGAGGAGGAGAGGAGAGAATAGAGGATGATAGGAGGAGAGGAGAGAATAGAGGATGATAGGAGGAGAGGAGAGGAGAGAATAGAGGAGGAGAGGGGAGAGGAGAGAGGAGGAGAGGAGAGAATAGAGGAGAGAAGAGAGGAGAGGAAGTAGGTGATAAAATAAAAGAGAATTTAGGAAGGGGGTGAGGGAACAATAGAAGAGAGGAGAGAGATAGGAGGAGAGAGCGGGTTGAGGAGAGGAAGTAGATAAAGACACAGCCATAAACAGCCATTGTTAGGCTGCCCAGCCTTCTAGTAGCAGTGACAGTTGGGAGTGGCAGTTGGAAGTGGCAGTTGAAGTGACAGTTGGAAGTGGCAGTTGGAAGTGGCAGTTGAAGTGCTCGGGGGTCCTCGGGGTAGTCAGGACTGTTGTGATACATTGAGCTCTTCTCCGGGTATCTCTAGTAGCAGTGACAGTTGGAAGTGGCAGTTGGAAGTGACAGTTGGAAGTGGCAGTTGGAAGTGGCAGTTGGAAGTGACAGTTGGAAGTGACAGTTGAAGTGACAGTTGGAAGTGGCAGTTGGAAGTGGCAGTTGAAGTGCTCGGGGGTCCTCGGGGTAGTCAGGACTGTTGTGATACATTGAGCTCTTCTCCGGGTATCTCTAGTAGCAGTGACAGTTGGAAGTGGCAGTTGGAAGTGGCAGTTGGAAGTGACAGTTGGAAGTGACAGTTGAAGTGACAGTTGGAAGTGGCAGTTGGAAGTGGCAGTTGAAGTGCTCGGGGGTCCTCGGGGTAGTCAGGACTGTTGTGATACACTGAGCTCTTCTCCGGGTATCTCTCCCCTCCCGCCTCCTCGGCTCTGATTGGATGCTCCCGGCCCGCAGATGAATACATTTATTCCATGTATTTGTAAATCAGAGCGGAATGGAAGAGACTTCTTTTATTCCGGTATCACTTATCTCTGTCACCTCCAGCCTGCCGCTGTCACTAGTGATATTTCTGTATTATAAGCGTCTCCCGCTCCCTCCATTACCCGCATCCTGCTTACTGCTGGCGGAGGGACTCCGGAGATCACAGCCTGCCCCTCCCCCGGCTGATACTGCCAGATTTATAGGAATTGGAGGTCTTCTCACCTCAGGACCGATCCATGGGACTGATTCATGGGACTGATTCATGGGACCGATCCATGGGAAAGATTCATGGGACCGATCCATGGGACTGATTCATGGGAAAGATTCATGGGACCGATCCATGGGACTGATTCATGGGACTGATTCATGGGACCGATCCATGGGACCGATACATGGGACTGATCCATGGGACTGATCAATGGGACTGATTCATGGGACTGATCAATGGGACTGATTCATGGGACCGATTCATGGGACCGATTCATGGGACTGATCCATGGGACTGATCCATGGGACTGATTCATGGGACCGATCCATGGGACTGATCAATGGGACCGATACATGGGACTGATCCATGGGACTGATCAATGGGACTGATTCATGGGACTGATCAATGGGACTGATTCATGGGACCGATTCATGGGACCGATTCATGGGACTGATCCATGGGACTGATCCATGGGACTGATTCATGGGACTGATCAATGGGACTGATTCATGGGACCGATTCATGGGACCGATTCATGGGACTGATCCATGGGACTGATCCATGGGACTGATTCATGGGACCGATCCATGGGACTGATCAATGGGACCGATTCATGGGACCGATTCATGGGACCGATTCATGGGACTGATCCATGGGACTGATCCATGGGACTGATTCATGGGACCGATCCATGGGACTGATCAATGGGACCGATTCATGGGACCGATTCATGGGACCGATTCATGGGACCGATTCATGGGACTGATCCATGGGACTGATTCATGGGACCGATTCATGGGACTGATCAATGGGACTGATTCATGGGACTGATCCATGGGACTGATTCATGGGACCGATTCATGGGACTGATCAATGGGACAGATTCATGGGACTGATTCATGGGACCGATTCATGGGACTGATCCATGGGACTGATCAATGGGACTGATCCATGGGACCGATTCATGGGACTGATTCATGGGACCGATTCATGGGACCGATTCATGGGACCGATTCATGGGACTGATTCATGGGACCTTTGATCTAAGAAAGAAGCGTTTGTTACAATGTTTCCTGATAAGAACTTGGCAGACTGCCGGATATTTTCTTTGGAAAGCTGATCATTTTCTCCACTGAAAGAATCGGCAAACTCTGCATTGGGGATCATCGGGGGATCGAGATCACGATTTTTTTACGATTAATTGTGCCGCTCTATATTGAGATACAATGGATTTCCATTTAAGGAACAAGCTGAACATTTGTGAGTTATTTGTGTGCGGAAAGTAATAAAGTTTTCTAGATACATAATGATGCGCAGGACGGGGGAGGGGGGGGGAGGGGTGAACGCTTCTCTCACATGGGAGACATTAACGCTCAGAGCGCGGCGGAAGATTCCGGCGCCCAGCACAAGTTCTGATGATTTATCTTCGGATCTATAGGTATGACAGCACCACCTTTAAATTTTAATTAATCCCATTTAGCATTTAAGCGCGGCGTATATCCGCAGTCTGAGGTTAATTCTTCGCTGGTGTTTATTGGCGGGATAATTGGCGGCTCCACCAGGCTGGCTGGCGGCCCAGACCGCGCTTTATATGTTTCCGTAGCTGAGGGGGAAAGAAGAAAAGAAGAGCTTTGAGTAATTACAAGCAAAGCAGATGTTTTCTTATGGAAAGGTGAAGCGTCTGAGGTAGCGTTAACCCCTCGATGGCGGCCGCGTCTTTGATAAGATGATTGCGCTCATCAAAGATGGAAATCTGGAGCCTCACAAAGGCCAGGAAAAGCGCAATTCCCGAGAATCCTTCCATCACATGTCCCACAAGAGGATTATTCCTAAATTCAGGAGAGTGGGCGGAGCCACGCAAATCATTTACCGCAACAGCGCGCGGCACAGCCAGACCGGTGTATAGTGCAAATATACCCTATAATACCAAAAGTATTGGGACGCCGGCCGTTACACACACATTATACACCTCCCCCATCCTCCTCTATACATACATTATATTACCAAAAGTATTGGGACGCCGGCCTTTACACACACATGAACTTTATTGACCCCCCAGTCTTAGTCCGGAGGGTTCAATATTGAGGTGGCTCCTCCCTTTGCAGCTATAACACCTTCACCTCTTCTGGGAAGGCCGTCCACAAGGTTTAGGGGTGTGTCTATGGGAAGGCTGTCCACAAGGTTTAGGGGTGTGTCTATGGGAAGGCCGTCCACAAGGTTTAGGGGTGTGTCTATGGGAAGGCCGTCCACAAGGTTTAGGGGTGTGTCTATGGGAAGGCCGTCCACAAGGTTTAGGGGTGTGTCTATGGGAAGGCTGTCCACAAGGTTTAGGGGTGTGTCTATAAGAAGGCCGTCCACAAGGTTTAGGGGTGTGTCTATGGGAAGGCCGTCCACAAGGTTTAGGGGTGTGTCTATGGGAAGGCTGTCCACAAGGTTTAGGGGTGTGTCTATAAGAAGGCGTCCACAAGGTTTAGGGGTGTGTCTATAAGAAGGCCGTCCACAAGGTTTAGGGGTGTGTCTATGGGAAGGCGGTCCACAAGGTTTAGGGGTGTGTCTATGGGAAGGCCGTCCACAAGGTTTAGGGGTGTGTCTATGGGAAGGCCGTCCACAAGGTTTAGGGGTGTGTCTATAGGAAGGCTGTCCACAAGGTTTAGGGGTGTGTCTATGGGAAGGCCGTCCACAAGGTTTAGGGGTGTGTCTATGGGAATGCAGAAAGGGGGGAAAGATGGGGGTGCTCTGGTGAGGCTGGGTATATTGGTACACTGAAGTCAGAAGATGACCCAGGATTCTCTGGGGTGCGCTGGAGACATTGGGGTGCACAGGGATTCACTAAAGTCAGACAGTGACCCAGGATTCTCTGGGGTGCGCTGGAGATATTGGGGTGCACAGGGATTCACTAAAGTCAGACAGTGACCCAGGATTCTCTGGGGTGCGCTGGAGCCATTGGGGTGCACAGGGGTACACTGAAGTCAAACAATGACCCAGGATTCTCTGGGGTGCACTGGAGACATTGGGGTGCACAGGGGTACACTGAAGTCAGAAGATGACCCAGGATTTTTTTGGGGTGTGCTGGAGATATTGGGGTGCACAGAGATACACTGAAGTCAGAAGATGACCCAGGATTCTCTGGGGTGCGCTGGAGACATTGGGGTGCACAGGGGTACACTGAAGTCAGAAGATGACCCAGGATTCTCTGTGGTGTGCGGGAGACATTGGGGTACACTGAAGTCATAAGATGACCCAGGAATCTCTGGGGTGCGCTGGAGACATTGGGGTGCACAGGGATACTCTGAGCCAGAAGATGACCCAGGATTTTTTTGGGGTGCGCTTGAGATATTGGGGTGCACAGGGGTACACTGAAGTCAGAAGATGACCCAGGATTCTCTGGGGTGCGCTGGAGACATTGGGGTGCACAGGGATACACTGAATGACCCAGGATTCTCTGGGGTGTGCTGGAGACATTGGGGTGCACAGGGATACACTGAAGTCAGAGGATGACCCAGGAATCTCTGGGGTGCACTGGAGACATTGGGGTGCACAGGGATACACTGAAGTCAGAGGATGACCCAGGAATCTCTGGGGTGCGCTGGAGATATTGGGGTGCACAGGGGTACACTGAATGACCCAGGATTCTCTGGGGTGTGCTGGAGATATTGGGGTGCACAGGGGTACACTGAAGTCAGAAGATGACCCAGGATTCTCTGGGGTGCGCTGGAGATATTGGGGTACACTGAATGACCCAGGATTCTCTGGGGTGTGCTGGAGACATTGGGGTGCACAGGGGTACACTGAAGTCAGAAGATGACTCAGGATTCTCTGGGGTGCGCTGGAGACATTGGGGTACACTGAATGACCCAGGATTCTCTGGGGTGTGCTGGAGATATTGGGGTGCACAGGGGTACACTGAAGTCAGAGGATGACCCAGGATTCTCTGGGGTGTGCTGGAGACATTGGGGTGCACAGGGATACACTGAAGTCAGAGGATGACCCAGGATTCTCTGGGGTGCACTGGAGACATTGGGGTGCACAGGGGTACACTGAAGTCAGAAGATGACCCAGGATTCTCTGGGGTGTGCGGGAGACATTGGGGTACACTGAAGTCATAAGATGACCCAGGATTAATCTGGGGTGCGCTGGAGACATTGGGGTGCACAGGGGTACACTGAAGTCAGAAGATGACCCAGGATTCTCTGGGGTGCGCTGGAGACATTGGGGTGCACAGGGGTACACTGAAGTCAGAAGATGACCCAGGATTCTCTGGGGTGCGCTGGAGACATTGGGGTGCACAGGGATACACTGAATGACCCAGGATTCTCTGGGGTGTGCTGGAGACATTGGGGTGCACAGGGATACACTGAAGTCAGAGGATGACCCAGGAATCTCTGGGGTGCGCTGGAGATATTGGGGTGCACAGGGGTACACTGAATGACCCAGGATTCTCTGGGGTGTGCTGGAGATATTGGGGTGCACAGGGGTACACTGAAGTCAGAAGATGACCCAGGATTCTCTGGGGTGCGCTGGAGATATTGGGGTGCACAGGGGTACACTGAATGACCCAGGAATCTCTGGGGTGGTCATGTGTGGGAGAGGGGACCCCACCCTGGACCCCGGGGGAGGGGAGGGTCACAAGCTGACGGTTCTTTTATGAATTTATTAGAATTCTCCTTTAAATATGAAATGAAATGCGGCTGCCATCGCTCCTCGGTCCTCGCCTGTCGGTGATGATGATCGGCACGCCGCCGCCGCCTGTCACCCTTCCACCCCGAGGACAGCCAGCAGAAAGAGCAATGTATCCAGCTGTACACCCCTCCCCCTCCTCATATATGAACACCGCAATATGTTTTAAAGTGGAGGATGCTTAAAGCGTATTTTATTACAGCAATAATGTCCGGGACATCCGCGCCATCAATCACCGCGACAGTCCCGGGAGGTGAGCGAGGACCCGATGTGCAAATACCTCCCTACAGGGAGAGACTATCGCGCCAACATACGCTGTGCTTACCATACCTGGCCTGACCAGCAGAGCTTACAATCTAATGACCCCATACCTGGCCTGACCCGCAGAGCTTACAATCTAATGGCCACATGACTGTCCTGACCAGCAGAGCTTACAATCTAATGGCCACTGGCCTGACCCGCAGAGCTTACAATCTAATGACCACATAACTGGCCTGACCCGCAGAGCTTACAATCTAATGGCCACATGACTGTCCTGACCAGCAGAGCTTACAATCTGATGGCCACATAACTGGCCTGACCAGCAGAGCTTACAATCTGATGGCCACATA